>NW_028270154.1:61517847-61670513 GCF_037043375.1 Chiloscyllium plagiosum | reverse complement strand
CATCATCAGGAATGAGGCCTGTGGACCAGGGGGCCTGAGAGGTAAATCGGATGGGGTTGGGGTCTGGGGCAAGGTAGCTGGGAATGCGCTAGGTAGATGAAAGGTGGGGGTGAAGGTGATAGGTCAGAGGAGAGGGTGGAGCGGATAGGTGAGAAGGAAGATGGACAGGTAGGACAGTTCAGGTGGACGGTGCGAGTTGGAAGGTTCGATCTGTGATAAAGTGGGAGGAGGGGAAATGAGGACCCTGATGAAATCGACATTGATCTCGTGCGGTTGGAGAGTCCCAAGGAAGAAGATGAGGCATTCTTCCTGGAGATGTCAGGTGGTTAGGGTTTGGCAGTGGAGGAGGCCCAGGACCTGCATGTCCTTGGTAGAGTCGGAGGTGGGGGTAGGGGGGAGTTAAAGTGTTCAGCCACAGGGCAGTGGGGTTGTTTAGTATGTGTGTGTCCTAGAGATGTTCTCTGAAATGTTCTGCAAGTTGGCATCCTGTCTCCCCAGTGTAAAGGAGACCACATTGACAGCAATAGACACAATCGATGATGTGTGTGGAAGTGCAGGTAAATCTCTGTCGGATGTAGAAGGATCCTCTGGGGCCTTGGACAGTGGCAAGGGGGAGGTGTGGGTGCAGGTTTTGCATTTCTTGTGGTTGCAGGGGAAGGTGCCGGGAGTGGAGGGTGGGTGGTGGGGTGCGTGGACCTACCAAAGGTCTCTCCGGAATGCAGATAGGGATGGGGAGGGAAATATATCCCTGGTGGTGAGGTCTGTTTGTGGGTGGTGGAGATGGCAGAGGATGATGCGATGTATATGGAGGTTGGTGGGTTGGAAGGTGAGGAACGAGGAGGTTCTGTTCTTGTTTCATTGGGAGGAATGAGATTCGAGTGCAGAGGTGCAGGAAGTGGACGAAGATGTGCTGGAGGGCATCATTAACCATGTGGGAAGGGAAATTGCGGTCTTTGAAGAAGGAGGTCATCTGGGATGCTCTATGGTGGAATTGGTCCCCTTAGGAGTAGATGCGGCAGAGGTGGAGGAATTTGGAATAAGGGATAGTTTTTTACAGGAGGCAGGGTTGGAGGAGGTGTAATCCAGGTAGCTTTGGGAGTTGGTGGGTTTGTAGTAGATATCCGTATTGAGTTGGTCACGGAGATAGAGATGGAGAGGTCCAGAAAGAGGAGTGAAATGTCTGAGATTGTCCAGGTGAACTTGAGGTCGGGGTGGAAGGTGTTAGTGAAGTTGACAAACTGATCAACCTCCTTGTGGGAACATGAAGTGGCACCGATACAGTCATTGATGTAATGGAGGAAAAGGTGGAAAATGCTGGTGTAACAGCGAAAGTTGGACTGTTCCACGTACCCGATGAAGAGGCAGGCATAGCTGGGGCCTATGCAAGTGTCCATGACTACCCGTTTGATCTGGAAGAAGGGGGAGGAATTGAAGGAGAAATTATTAAGGGTGAGGACCAGTTCAGGCAATCAAATGAGTGTGTCAGTGGAAGGATACTAGTTGGATCAGCAGGAGAGGAAGAAACGGAGAGCTTGGAGATCTTCATCGTGGCGGAACAATGTGTACAGGGACTGGATGTCCATAGTGAAGATGAGGCACTGGGAAACTGAAGTCCTGGATGAGCCAGTCAAATGAGAGTGTCAGTGGAATGGTACTGGATTCATGTCAAATTCATAAAGAGCTTGCACGGACTGAAACTATCAGGAGTTCTATGATCCACTTTTGGTCTTGCAAGTCAGAACCAGAATTGGTCTGAAAATAGCTTTGATAATGAGTAAATTAGGGCTTGAATTGTATGTCATGACCTAAAGACACAGAACAAGAAGACTAAGATTTGACTTCTGTTTCTTGACCTGGCCTCAAAGTCTCAAACCTGATATTGTAGTACAATCCAATTGGAATGCTGCATATGAGAGGTGATTTTCTTTGGGATGAAGAGTTAAACCAAGGCTGCTCACTCAGGATTCAACGCTTTTTTTGAAGAATAGCAGACGAGTTATTCCCAGTCTCTTGCCCAATGTTAATCTCTCACACAGCCCCACAAAAATGAAGTATCTGGTCTTTATTTCCTGGATAATTGTGGGAGATTGGTATGTGCAATCAGCCACATGTTTCCTGTATTACAGCAGTGACCACACTTTGAAGCTGGTTTTAAAATGCATTGTGAAATCTGATGGGTTGTTAAAGCACTGTATGAATGTGAGTCCTGTTTCCTGAATTACCAAATTAATGGACTGAAGAATAAGTGCACTCCACCCAACTGCCATCAAGTCTCCCACCCACCCCGACACCTCCCTAAAAATAGGCAAGTCGGGGTCAGATGAACTTTTAAAAAATGAAGAATGCTATTTGACCATCACAGCATATAGCTTGAGTCAGGGGATTTCCTGCTTACTGCAATATCAGAAAAAAGTACCAGAGTGGCACAATTTACACTAGGGTGGGGGGGGTGGGGTGGGGGGGGGGGGGGGGGGGGGTGTTAGATGGAGTCAGGCCAGGCATTCTGGACACAAGTCAGAGACACCCACAGGGGTGACCAAGACATGATGTTGATTGTTTACGAGGTCTAGCTTTGTACTCTTTTAGTAATTGGAACCAGGGCGAGTTGTTTTCTTATATAGAAGGCCCTCTTTCCTTCTCTGTCACACCAGCTCAGCCTCTCTATATCCCTAAACTCCACATCTGATCAGAGCTGACTCATGCCAACTCACATCCCCATCCACCTCTAATAGTTCTTTATGCCCTCTATCCAAACTCGTAGCACTTTGATTCCCTTTCATCCAGTATACATTCTTACTATAGGTGGAGAACGAGTCTTACTTACCTTTTTCCAGCAACCACACAAGCCTGGCATCAGTGACTGCTACATCTGTGGGCAGCACAGTGGCTCAGTGGTTAGCACTACTGCCTCACAGTGCCAGGGACCGGGTTCAATTTCCGCCTCAGGTGACTGTCTGTGTGGAGTTTGCACATTCTCCCCGTGTCTGCGTGGGTTTCCTCCCACAATCCAAAGATGTGCAGGTCAGGTGAATTGGCCATGTTAAGTTGCCCATAGTGTTAGGTGCATTAGTCAGGAGTAAGTACAGGGTAGGGTAATGGGTCTGGGTGGGTTACTCTTCAGAGGACTTGTTGGGCCGAAGGGCTTGTTTCCATCCAGTAGGAAATCTAATCTGGCGGAGACGATGTCAGTGAGGTAGGCCCAGTGGTGAAAGATAATACCTGAGGTTTGGCGATTTCATTGTTGGCTTTGATTTGATTTATTATTGTCACATGTACCGAGGTACAGTGAAAAATCTTGACAAAGTTAAAAATCACACAACACCAGGTTATAGTCCAACAGGTTTAATTGAAAGCCCTCGCTTTCAGAGCACTGCTCCTTCATTAGGTGATTGTCTCCTTCATCACATGGCAACCACCTGATGAAGGAGCAGTGCTCTGAAAGCTAGTGCTTCCAATTAAACCTGTTGGAATATAACCTGATGTTGTGTGATTTTTAACTTTGAAGACCTCAGTCCAACACCGGCATCTCCAAATCATGAAAAGGTTTGTTTTGCGTGCAGTACAGGCCGATCATACAAAACAAAGTTCATGAGTGTAATAGAACAGAGCTGAAAATGTGTTGCTGGAAAAGCGCAGCAGGTCAGGCAGCATCCAAGGAACAGGAGAATCGACGTTTCGGGCATAAGCCCTTCTTCAGGAAACATCGATTCTCCTGTTCCTTGGATGCTGCCTGACCTGCTGCGCTTTTCCAGCAACACATTTTCAGCTCTGATCTCCAGCATTTGCAGCCCTCACTTTATCTCTGTAATAGAACAGAGCCAGGAATACAATGTTATGGCTGCAGAGAAGGTGTACAAAGAGCGAGATCAACATTAAGTTTAAAACTTGACAGGTCCAGTGCTGGTGAAGTTGAAGCAGTATTTGGAGGGCATTATTGTGATGTTGAAGAGGAGGGGCGGGTTGAGAGACGTATCTCTGACATTGGTGGGTCTGCACAAGTGGTAATGGAGGTGAATCAGTCAGCAAAAAAAGGATGGCACCTGAGGATTGGCTACTTTATTTGTCTCCAGTGTAAACAGCTATGAGGTGGTAGTAGTTCCAAACCAGATAAACTTCTCTTTAAGCTATATCTATTCATATTCCTCTTCTCCTTAAAGCTATCAGAATTGCACCTTATTGTCATGATGAATCAAAGCTTTTCTTGTTATATTTTTGCACTGTAAAATGCACATGACAATAAAATCATTCATTCATTCATACTGTAGCAATGATTCCTGTAGTAACAATGGCATGCCTGAAAGTCCTTAAAACACATTTATTCATAACCTTCTTTGAAAAATGTTGCTGCAACAATGCCATCAAATATCAAACAGCCAGAGTTTTAAAATATCAGTAATAGAAACTATAAGCACTTCACATTTCTTTACCTTGTGTAAATAACAGATCCACATCAAATGCCATATCACTTGCCCTTCACTCCTTCCTAGAACATCTTGTCACCATGAACAGCTATGTAAGAATCCTTCTCATTGACTACAGTTCAGCCTTCAACACTATTATCCCCTCGAGACTGATTACTAAACTTAGTGATGTCGGACTAAGCCCCACTCTGTGCAACTGGATCCTCAGTTTCCTGACCCACAAGCCACAATCAATGAAGATTAGGTACAATATTTCTTCCTCACTAACGCTCAACACTGGAGCACCCCACGGGTGCGTACTAAGCCCCCTACTGTACTCACTGTATACCCATGACTGCGTTGCTAAATACCAGACTAATGCCTTTAACAAGTTAGCTGATGAGACCACCATAGTCAATCCAATCTCAGATGGTGACAAAATAGACTACAGACATGACGTGGAAAAATGGTGCACTGAGAACAACCTAGCTCTCAATGTCGGCAAAACCAGGGAACTCATTCTTGACTTTCGGCGGGATGTTACTCATGCCCTCCCTACACATTAACAGCACAGAGGTGGAACAAGTGGAGAGTGTCAAGCTCCTGGGAGTGGTCATCAACAACAAGCTTTCTTGGCTCTTCGTGTGGACGCATTGGTTACAAAGGCCCAACAATGTCTCTTCTTCCTCAGGCAGCTGAGAAAATTTGGCATGACAGTGAATACTATGCCAGCTTTCATAGGTGTACCATCAAGAGCATTCTGTCTGGATGTATCACTACCTGCTATGCAACTGCATCATTCAAGATCAAAGATGGTTACAGAGAGTGGTGGTCCCGGCCTGGACAGTCACAAAGGTCAACCTCCCATCTTTAGAATCCATCCACCAGGCCCGCTGTCAAGGAAAGGCCGCCAGCATTCTGAAAGATCCATCCCACTCTGGCAATGCTTTTTTTACAACCTCTACCATCAGGGAGATGGTACAGAATCCTGAACACACGCACCAGTTGGTTTCAAAACAGTTTCTACCCTACTGTTGTTGGAATACTGAATTAACTCACAAACTCTTAGCATTCGCCTGTACCTGTGTTTTGGTTTTTGCCATTGTTTATCTATTATTTACTTATCCATACTATTTAACTATGTGAACTGTCTGTATTGCTCGCAAGATAAAGCTTTTTACTGCCTCGGTACACGTGACAATGAATTTAATTTAATTCAATTAAATTTACAGGACGGGAACTTCTGCCTGGAACTGTCACAGAAATGCAAACTTTGGTGCCAAACTATGTCAATTGGTACTGGGCAGAAACTTTGGGATCTTCAACTACTTTCTAAAAGCTCACTATCCAAATCTTCGCTCCTCTTCACTTGTACAATAGATTGGGTTCAATTCTTAAACAATTCGATTCCTTTGGGTTTCTTCAAAACGCTGAGGTAGGCAAAAACCAGGTGGCCGATAACAGCACCCCAAACATATTGCTTCTGCACCAGGGATCTTATTTATAAAATTCTGTTTTCTTCTGCATTTTGAAACTCACTGGTGCATTAACCTTGAAATCATTTCTGTACATAAAAATAACAATAAGAAAAGGTAGCTGGTAAGAAATATAATGTAGTAACTATGACTAAAACTATAATGCTCTCTTATAATTAATAGAATTATAATAGAGCAGACAACATTCCTATAACAAGAAATAACTTATAAGATCGTAAGAAACATAAGCAGAAGTAGGACATTTGACCTTAAGAGTCTGCACTGTCATTCAATAAAATTGTGGTTGAATGAATTGTGGCCTTAACTCCACTTTCCTGTGTGTCGCCCATAACCTTTAATTCCTTTGTCAATTAACAAAGCACTCAAGCTCAGCTTTGAATATATATCAATGACACAGCCTGAACTGATCACTGTGAGTCGAGATTTCTAAAGACTAACGACTCTAAGGGGAAAAAAAAATCCTCTGCAATTCTGTCTTAATTAAGAGTGTCCCTAATTCTTGATTCAAACACGAGAGGAATCATTGTATGGAGCTATTTGGTGAGATGCAAACAATTTTTGTCAAGGAGATAAGTTTAAAAAAAAATGTCTTAAATGAAAAATGCAAGATAGAGAGTCAGAGAGGTGTAAAGAGGATGTTCCTGAGCTTGGAATGTAGGCAAAGGATGGCACAGTCACCAGTACTGGAGCAATTGTAATTAGGAATAGAATTAGAAATGCATATTTATCTCAGAAGGTTGTGTGGCTAGAGGAGTTAATAGAGATGGTGGGGGGCATGGCCTTGAGGATTTGACCATAAGATTTATTGCCAGTTATGAACAAATGAATGCAGCTGTGGCAAATATATTTTATAGTTTTGTAGCTTTAATTATCCTTTATCACAATGAAAATTGGATCAGTCAGAGGTCCTTGAATTTTATCTTACAGATAGTGGCTTGCTGCTTAATGCTGAAGGAATCACCTTTGCCATATCTGTTTCTTGCAGTTGTGTCAAAAGGACTTCTCAAATTGAACGTGACAATTGAGAAATACATCTCAAAAATTATCCGAGAAAAGAAAAAATAAACAGCTGGCAGTAAAGCAATATAGACAGCATTATGTAAAAAAAGGTTAAAAGCAAATTACTGCGGATGCTGGATGGTAATGCTTATGGTAATGCTGGACAATTCAGATCCAAGAGTGAAAACTGGCTTGATGGATCATATCTGAAAATGTGTTGTTGGAAAAGCGCAGCAGGTCAGGCAGCATCCAAGGAACAGGAGAATCGATGGTTCGGGCATAAGCCCTTCTTCAGGAATGAGGAAAGTGTGTCCAGCAGGCTAAGATAAAAGGTAGGAAGGAGGGACTTGGGGGAGGGGCGTCGGAAATGCGTTAGGTGGAAAGAGGTCAAGGTGACTGTGATAGGCCGGAGTGGGGTGGGGGCGGAGAGGTCAGGAAGATGATTGCAGGTTAGGAAGGCAGTGCTGAGTTCGAGGGATTTGACTGAGACAAGGTGGGGGGAGGGGAAATGAGGAAACTGGAGAAATCTGAGTTCATCCTTTGTGGTTGGAGAGTTCCCAGGCAGAAGATGAGGCGCTCTTCCTCCAACCGTCGTGTTGTTGTGGTCTGGCGATGAGGAGTCCAAGGACCTGCATGTCCTTGGTGGAGTGGGAGGGGGAGTTAAAGTGTTGGGCTACGGGGTGGTTGGGTTGGTTGGTCCGGGTATCCCAGAGGTGTTCTCTGAAACTTTCCGCAAGTAGGCGGCCTGTCTCCCCAATATAGAGGAGGCCACATCGGGTGCAGCGGATGCAATAGATGATGTGTGTGGAGGTGCAGGTGAATTTGTGGCAGATATGGAAGTGTCCCTTGGGGCCTTGGAGGGAAGTAAGGGGGGAGGTGTGGGCGCAAGTTTTGCATTTCTTGCGGTTGCAGGTGAAGGTGCCGGGAGTGGAGATTGGGTTGGTGGGGGGTGTGGACCTGACGAGGGAGTCACGGAGGGAGTGGTCTTTTCAGAACGCTGATAGGGGAGGGGAGGGAAATATATCACTGGTGGTGGGGTCCGTTTGGAGGTGGCGGAAATGACGGCAGATGATACGTTGTACATGGAGGTTGGTGGGGTGATAGGTGAGGACCAGTGGGGTTCTGTCCTGGTGGCGGTTGGAGGGGCGGGGCTCAAGGGCGGAGGAGCGGGAAGTGGAAGAGATGTGGTGGAGGGCATCGTTGACTACGTCTGGCGGGAAATTGCGGTCCTTGAAGAAGGAGGCCATCTGGGTTGTACGGTTTTGGAACTGGTCCTCCTGGGACCAGATGCGGCGGAGACGAAGGAATTGGGAATATGGGATAGCATTTTTACAGGGGGCAGGGTGGGAGCCTAGGTAGCTGTGGGAGTTGGTCGGTTTATAGTAGATGTCCGTGTCGATTTGGTCACCCGAGATAGAAATGGAAAGGTCTAGGAAGGGGAGGGAGGAGTCTGAGATGGTCCAGGTGAATTTGAGGTCGGGTGGAAGGTGTTGGTAAAGTAGATGAACTGTTCAACCTCCTCGTGGGAGCACGAGGCAGCACCGATACAGTCATCGATGTAGCGGAGGAAAAGGTGGGGGGTGGTGCCAGTGTAGCTGCGGAAGATGGACTGTTCCACATATCCTACGAAGAGACAGGCATAGCTGGGGCCCATGCGGGTGCCCATGGCTACTCTTTGGTTTGGAGGAAGTGGGAGGATTGGAAAGAGAAGTTGTTCAGGGTGAGGACCAGTTCATTCAGTCGAAGGAGGGAGTTAGTAGAAGGGTACTGGTTGGTACGGCAGGAAAGGAAGAAGCGGAGGGCTTTAAGTCCTTCGTGATGGGGGATGGAGGTGTACAGGGATTGGATGTCCATGGTGAAGATAAGACGTTGGGGACCGGGGAAGCGAAAATCATGGAGGAGGTGGAGGGCGTGGGTGGTGTCCCGAACGTAGGTGGGGAGTTAATAAGTCAATAAGTGTCATATCATATGTCAATAAGTGTGGCGCTGGAAAAGCACAGCTGAATAGGCAGCATTTGAGGAGCAGGAGAGTCGACCATTTTGACCATAAGCTCTTCATCAGGAATGTGAGCTTATGCTTGAAATGTCAATTCTCCTGCTCCTTGGATGCTGCCTAATTGGATGTGCTTTTCCAACACCACATTTTTTGACTCTGATCTCCAGCATCTGCAGTCCTCACTTTCTCCTAATTGATGGATCATATGTTGTCATTATGCAATTTGGTGACTATAATGGTTAATTATAGATGTCTCTAGCCAGACCAAGAGTCAACCACATCTAGAGCCACATGTAGGCCAGACCAGGTAAGGATGGTATCCCCTTCCCTAAAGGACACTTGGAAACCAGATGTGTTTTCCTCTGACAAATAGCATGATTACATAGTCATCATTAGACTCTTAGTTCCAGATTTGTGTTGAATTCAATCAAATTCCACCATGACAGAATTCAAATCCAGGTCCCCAGATCATGACTTAGGTCTCTGGATGAATAGTTTAGCGGTAACAACTCTAGGTCATCACCTTCCTGAGATGAGGTGAGGTAAAGTTAAACATTGAACACATCCATACAAAGCTGCCATTGTTCTTTTAACATAAAAATAGTGCAAGTTTATCACTCAAAAAAATGCTATTTAACCTTCAATTTCTTACTTACTAGACTCTATCCAAATTTTCTTAGGAGCTGGATTCATTTTCAGTTCTCATTGCCAGGAGAATTCTGTAAATTTTCACAGTCTGAAGATTCTATGACCTAACAATTTGTTCTTCTGCTCAGATGAAACTGTTCTTCTGAAAACTAATTCCTCTCATTTAACATCAAACAATTTGTGGCCCCTGATAATTTGTTTTTATGTATTGCATAAAATAGAGCATTTTAAATACTTTAATAATTATCATTTTGTTAGTAAAAAAAGTCATTCAGTGTGTGTATGTCAGATTTTCCATTTTCTATAGAATGCAAGGAAGCAGAATTTAACCAATTTCTGAAAGGTGTCCATCAAAATAGCTGTTTTTTTGAATTATGGTTTATTTTAAGCTGAATGCATTTTGGTGAGGTACCAGCGACATTCTTAAGACCAAATTATGCAAATTTACAGATATAGTTTCCCACATATTGTATTGGCTCTATATATTATTTTCATACCGTTGGTTAATATGTTTTAATAAAATTCCTGTGAGTGCTTCACTAACAAAGACATTACTCTATTCATTTATGATTAAACTGAGTTAACGTAATGTGCACAGGAATTCAATGTGACTTTGACAACCCATGTGCTAAAAGGTGCTGAGTTTCGAAACTATATTGACCCAAATATGGTACAATGAGATTCAGTATTACATGAATGATGATATATCTCTGACATTAGGAAAGAAGGTTGAAACTGGTCTAGAATGAGCTTGTGAAGAGAGAAGTCCTAAACACTACAGTAGAGAGCTGTATTTGATGACCTACTATGCAAAATATAAATAAAGGAATATTGCCATAGATAAGGAGTTGAACAGTCTACTTAGAGGTAAGGAGTGAGCAGCTTCAGGGACAGTGTATGTGGAGACACCTATAGTGTATGTGGAGACCTATTGGTCTGATACTCCAGACCAATATCTCAATGTGCAGGGAGTAGCAACAGCTTAAAGCACTGAGGCCTTGACAAAGTTAAGGATCTTCACCTGTTTGATGCAAGTCAATAAGAGTAAGTGATCTTGTATCTTTTGGTCAATTTTGAACAGAATCTGAAAACACAGTACTGATATTGGTATGGACTACGGCTGCAATCTATTCCACTTCTCCCTATAGCTCAAATGATCCAAACCTGGCAACATCCTTGTAAATCATTTCTGAACCCTTTCAAGTTTCACATCCTTCCTATAGGAGGGAGACCATAATTACACACAATATTCCAAAAGTGTCCTAACCAATGTCCTTTACAGCCGTAACATGACCTCCCATCTCCTATGCTCAGTGCTCTAATGAAGAAACGAAAGCCTACCAAGTGCCTTCTTCACTATCATGTCTACCTAGGACTCCACTTTCAAGGTACTTTGAAATTGCATTTCAAGGTCTCCTTGTTCAACAACACACCCCAGGGCCTTACCATTAAGTGTATAAGTCCTTCCCTGATTTGCCTTTCCAAATTGCAGCACCTCATATTTATCTAAATTAAACTCCATCTGCCACTCCTTGGCCTATTGGCCCATCTGATCAAGATCCCATTGTACTCTGAGGTAACCTCCTTCGCTGTCCAACACACCACCAATCTTTCTGTCATCTGCAAACCTACTAACTATACCTCCTATGTTCACATCCAAATCATTTATATAAATGATGAAAAGCAGAGGAACCAGCACCAATTCTTGTGGCACACTGCTGGTCACAGGCCTCCAGTCTGAAAGGTAATCCTCCACCACCACCCTCTGTCTTCTACTTTTAACCCACTTCAGTATCCAAATGGCTAGTTCTCTCTGTATTGCATGTGATCTAACCTTGCTAACCAGTCTACCATGAGGAACATTGCCGAACACTTTACTGAAATCCATATAGATCACGTCCACCATTCTGTCCTCATCAATCCTCTTCATTACTTTGCAAAAACAAATTAATATAGTGTGCCATAATTCCCACACACAAAGCCATGTTGATTATCCCTGATCTGTCCTTGCCTTTCCAAATACATGTAAATCCTGTCCATCAGGATTCCCTCCAACAACTTGCCCACCACTGATGTCAGACTCACCGGTCTATAGTTTCCTAGCTGCTCCTTACCACCTTTCTTAAATAGTATATTATGACATAGCTGCTACATTACTTGCAATATATTTCAGTTCCCCATAGGTGGATGGGTAATGTTATCCCAACTAAACAATTCAATAAAATCAATGGAAATTAAACTTGGGCGGTTTCGATAGTGGCAGGAATTTGAAAATCTATCCTTTTGTTGCTTTCTGACTTGAAGGAAATTTTACACTTTCGGCTGTCTCAATTGCTCTCATATGTAAAGCTGTAAAAAAGCTATAAAAGCTGCCCAGCTTATATCCTTAAGAAATTTTCACTGTCTTTCTCTGACAAAACATGTGGGATGCAATTACTAGATTTTCATGTTTATGTAGCAGATTTACCCAGAGGTGAGTCTGATTAAGTCCAGCACCAATTCGTCACAAGTAATTTCATTGTGCAATGGTGATCAGATTTCATTCAAACTGTTCAGTGGGAGTATACAATTTATGTGGACGTGCTTGATGCTCTGTGAATATGTTAGTTGCTAGCACTTGAGTTCAAAAACAGTCTAGACTGTTGGAGTGCAAAGATCTTTTTATGTTTCCACTTGACTTTAAGCAGGTTTTGGAGCTATGTTCATACATTACTATCTCTGTTTTTAAACTCAGCATTTGGAACTGATCACTCCAGGTGTGAATTAGTTTTTCTTATGCATGATTATGGTCAAGAGCATGCACTGAAGACACCTATTCTTGCTAGCATTATTAAAAGTAGTTCCATTATCCCCATGGTAAAACATCAACACCTCTGTTCCATCCATCTTTTTAAAGATCTCTGCAGTCGTTATTACTCTGTGAAAATTGGTCCTTATTCTACCATACTAATAACAAGGCGATCAGTAGATTTTTATGCTGCCCAAGAGGTAATTTAGCTTTCTTCATATACTGAAAGGACAATATCCAAGCAGGAGTCCAGTATATATTCTTTGCACAAATTTCTTCTCCAGATTAAACCACTGATGCAATTATCCATAAGGGCTTGTTGGAGTCCAGAGATGCTACTGACAAAGAGTTTCCTGTATGATAGTGGTTTATTATATGCTACTTAACTCTCCACTACATTGAAGAACTGTCAAAAAATGAGGCTACTGAGAAACTGGGCAAGCTCCAATACTTGCAGGCAGCCAGTCATCCCATAGTAACTCATCAAACAGACAAATCCCTATTTTACTGCATGAGTGGTCACATCTCTCCAATTTACTGTACAATTAAATGAATTTCGTTTGTCATCAACAGTTGTATCGTGTTAACTAATATTGGAAGATTACTAATTCCTTCCAGAACTCTGAATTCAAGAACATTCCCTTTGTACAAAGATTTCAGAAAGCATTATAATTTCCATAAGAATAGAAGTAAACTTTCCCTTCTCAGTGCTGCTTAGTATCAAAGCACGGAACTAGTGAGAAGCAAACCTACACTCCAATAGGTTTATGAAATGTGCAGAAATTACAACATTATAACCACGTAAGAATTGCAACATAATTCTGTGATGATCAAATGTAGTTTAAGATTTTCTAAAACCCTGTGGTGATGAACATATATGTTTATGTCCTTTCATTCTGTAGCTGTATAGTGGTTGTTTTTTTTGTGGCATCTGGGTTTCCCAACAGACTTGTGGGTCTTATTTGTGGTTCAGTTGGTTTTTCAGTTTGACATCTGTGTTTCCTGGTGATCTAGGGCGATTAACCATATGTGTTGACAGTCTCTGTGGGACAGAGGTAGTCTGACATTAAAGTGTCCAAATCTCCCTGATACTCTCTCAGTTTAATAACTGTGATTTTGTAATGGCCAGGAATAAGGAAGACAGAAGAACAGAAAAGTTATTTTCTGGTTAAGTGAGCTTAAAAGCCCTCATATCTGCATGAGCTATAGTAAATATAAGGATAAGAAAATATGATATATCTCAAGGTGTCACTAGAATATTCGCACATTCTCTGGTAAATCACTTCATTTAATAAACATTGTGGAACTTAGTCATTTTAACTTAATTGAGTATGAATGGTAACACACTCATTTCATGTTGAAGCTCTGATCTCATATAAACAGGCTAGATTCCATTTTGCTTCCTGCATATGCAGGAGACCTTGTTTACTCTATGAAATATTGTTGTCACAAACACCAGATAAAGTAACAAATGTTTTCTGAAAACAGTAGCTGGCTAAAATGTTTTACAAATAATACTCAAAGAACCCACTTACTGGACAGACATTTCTGTCATTTAAAACTTTTTTTTAATGAATATGTTGTTTATGCTCTCTTACTAAAAGTAGATTATTGTGTTCAATCCCTCTAATTATAGCGTATGCCAAAATTTTTCTTGTTTGGCAAAATGAAGCTTATGTTTTCATTACATGTTGAATAGAACTTAACTAAGTTTGAATAGTATGTTATTGTTTTATACACCAATACAGACTAGACAGTAAAGTGTTCCATTTAATTATGATTTCAGCTTTATTCAGACAGTTATAATTAAACTTAGTAAAGCACATTCAAAAGCAGCAATTGGCACATTGTCTTGGAAGCTACTGAAGAGCAGTAACATCTTAACACATTCTAGCACTTCACTTGTAACAGTGGTTGCATTGTAAGTAAGTGTCTCCCTTTTAATTTACCTAATTGAAGTATATTTAAATATATTATCGCTACTCATATAAGGAATATAATTATAAAGTTTCATAAATGCAAAACACCTGATTTTTGTGACAGAGAACAATCAATTTTGTTTTTGAGCAGATTTATAGTGTAGAAATAGTTCAACTTCATAATTTTTATTATGTTTTTTGATTTGGCAGAACAAATATATATTTCAAATTTACAAAAGTTAGAAAATGGACTTTAAAGTAATTGAAGATAGATTAATATTTTTCTCTGTTATTTCCTCTACACTTCCATACATATACAGTTACACAGAGATGCGCTGCAAAAGATGTACACATTGACACAGGCATGGAGTGCAAACACATTTTTGATATTTGAAAGGTGAGGCAGACGCACCAGGCCTCAGTTCAGTAAGTAGCTGCTTTTACACTGTGACACTATTGCACACAATTCCAGCTGATAACTCAATAACATTATACAGGTATATTATCTCAAATTATTTCCTGATAAAGGCCTCCAGCCGGAAACATCAATTTTCCTGATCCTCGGATGCTTTTCCAGCAACACACACTCAACTCTGATCTCTAGCATCTGGAGACCTCACTTATCTCAAACCACAATCAAATCATGTTTAGAGTCAAGGTATCCCATTTTTGTAAATTGTAATAATTATCAACAGTATACACCAGATATTAACATTAATGAGCCATGACATCTGCTCTAAATCGAGACTTTTCATGAACTACAATGTCTTAAAGACCAGGGACAAATATTGCATAAAATGGCTGCTGTAATCACCAGAATACAGGTTGAAGGATATCCAAGACCCCCATATGAAACTAATAAAACATTGAAATTACCATTTGATCTAAAGATATTGAAACCAGGTAGCTGAGCCAGCATGAGGAAATTTGGATCTCTTGTTTTAATTTACACTTGTGTTTTATTCATTAATGGGGCATTAGAATTGTTGGCTATGCCAGCATTATTACCCATCCCAAATTGCCTTGAGAAGGTGGAAGCTGTCTTCTTGAACTGTTGCAGTTATCGTTGTGTAGGGTTGCACACAATAATGTTAGGTAAGGAGTTTCAGGATTTTCACCCAATGACAATTAAGGCAAGTGGAAGTATTCCATCACACTCATGGCTTGTGTCTTGTATATGGTGAACAGGCATTGGGGAGATATAACTAGAGATACTCACCAATGAATTCTTGGCCTCTGACATGTTCATGTAGCTATATTATTTTTATAAATGGTCCTGTTTAGTTTCTGGTTAATGGTAACTCACAAGATGATGATATTTGGGGATTCAGTGATGTCAATGCCATTGAATGTCAAGGGGAAGTGGTTAGAATCTCTTTTCATTGAATCATAGAATCCCTATAGTGTGGAAGCAGGTCATTCAGCCCATCATGTCCACTCAGCCCCTCTTAAGAGTATCCCACCCAGACTCAACCTCCTATCCTATCCTTGTAACACTACATTTCCCATGGCCAATCCACCTAACCTGCACATCTATGGACTATGGGAGGAAACTGAAGCACTGTCAATAAAATCTTCCATAACTTTACAGATGATCGAGAATAGACTGATGGGGCAATAATTGGCCAGGTTGGATTTGTCCTGCTTTTTGTGCACAGGACATACCTGGACAATTTTCCATATTATAACTTTCCAAAAATGAGTTATTGCAAGCCTGTTTGTAATGTGTGATGCAACCCCATCCTATCATTTTGCAGCCATATATAACTAGGAGGGTTGTTTCACTCAGTCTAGATTCCAGGGACACTTGGCCTGACAGCAATTTCCCTGCAATGTCATGACAATAGAAGCAGGCAAGCATGACAAGTACTTAATTGGACGTCAATGTCTGTGCCAAGAATGCAGGCTGTAAAATATGAATAATTTGTGCCTCTATTTCTCTTTGCATCTTGTTAGCTTGCTCTCTAAGTTGACTTCACATCATCTTTCCCATTCATGATACATTGAATGATGGAACAAACTTGATGAGCTGAATGGCCTACTTTTGCTCCCATGTCTTATGATCTTATTTTTCTATGATGCCAGCCATAGCTTATTGGTGTTTCACTTGCCTTTACGTTAGAAAGTTATGAGTTCCCGTCCCATTCTAAAGACCTAAATATAAATTCCACTGCTAAGGGAACATTGTATTATCTAGAAATGTTATCTTTCAAATGAATACATTATTAAAATAATCCCATGTCCCATTCTCAGATGACATACCTGCCACCTTCAGCTATATGTCACTTCTGCCAGTACAGTATGTGGTACTTGATAAGTGTTCTTTGAGGGAATTAATTTCCACCAATCCTTTTTTGATTTTGATTTGTCTTGGATCTGTCAAGTGATCAGCGATAGAGGATACAGTAATGTAGTATCTCCAGAATAGGCACTAGTCTTGAATTGCAAGAGGGTTTATTGCATGATAGCAACAATTACAAATATATTTGGTTAGGCATAATTATTGGAGTTTAAGAAATGTCCGCTCTCTCTAGAACAACTCCTTGTCCTTATACAGAGACTGCATATGACGTTAATAAAATAGGTGGAGACAATGTAATATGAACATTAACCCCTTCAGAAAAATTACCTCATTGGATACTGTCTGCTGTCTCAAGCAGATGTAAACAATACCTTAGCACCAGTTTAGAGTCTAGCAAGCGAGTTCTCTCTAGTACTTGTGTCAATATTTATCTGTCAACTAGTTTTAAGGAGTTTTGCTTTATGTAAATTGGCAGCTGAATTTTCCATGTTCGAACATTAATACTTGTCAAAGATGCTTTGTACAAGCTGTATATAACTTTGGAACATCCTGAACTTGTGAAAGTGCATTATAAATGCAAGTCTTTCTTTTTCTTATTGGCAATTGTGAAAGAAAAAAAAACACTGTTAAATAAAGTACTGTTAAAAAGAAGTATAATTTTAAGTTTCCACTGAACCTTGGTATAAACCCAATTGAAATACTGCCATGTTTCCATCAAGTCAATTTCTCCTGCCAATTCAGGAGCAAATTATGTTTGTGGTACATTTTGCAAGTTCTTCAAAAGCAACTTGTAAATGGAAAGAAGATTTAAAATATCAATGGCTCCATTGCAAAATCAAATTAATCTTACAGTAAGAGTGACAAGTTCACAAAAGATACAAAAGGGCTAACAGGAACATTACGTTCAATGTCTTAACTTTGAAAGTTTTCTATCAAAAATCATACTATAGGTCACACTACGTTCAAGAGGACATTGGAATATTAAAATTTAAGGGTGTCACTTTGGGGAAAGGGTGAAGACAAGTTTCAAATGGATTTTTGTCTCGAAGTGGCAAAACAGGCATTTGCAGATTTAGCATTCTATTCTTGAATAAGTGCTATTTTTGTATAGAACTGTATGTGAAATGTGTCTTCTTCTGGAAGTATGAAATGTGTTTATTGATTCACAGTGCCATGTTTCAAGATGTTTCAGGAATTGATTGAGAGTTTGCAAAGATTCTCATAAACAGTACTGGATGTCATGGCAGAGGACATCCACGTCAACTGAGAAGTCCTGAACCAACAGAGGACACATCTGTCCCTCCTTTCATCTTCCCTGTAGTAAGTGGTGCTACTCTGCCTGGCGTATTTACACCCTTCTCCACCTCCGCACAACCCCCTCCCTCCCCACCCCCGCCAACCCCCCACATCTCCCATTCCTCCATAGCAAGCTGCCCAAGACAAAATACTTGATTTCCCATGATGACTCCAATAAGGCAGAGTATCATCGATGCCATTCCCTTTGATTTGAAGTCCTCAGAGAATTTTCAGAAAAAAAGCATTGATAGAGTGTTGGTGAAATCTGAACCAAGTGTTAATTGGTAGTCATTGCTCCACACTTTTCTCCACCTTCATTGCCACCATTCTTCAACCATCAAGAACAAACCTCCCAATGCTGTGGACATTGTCTACAAGATGGATAGAAAACCTTTCAGTTTCAACCAGTTGAAATCCAAGAAGAAAATGAGCTTCAGTATGCAAATGACAATGTCATCTTCACTCTCTCAAAGAGAATTTCCAAGCCTTACTTAATGCTTTCATGCAAACATACTGAAGAGTTAGATAAAACTCAAGAATATTCAAATCTTTTGTCAATCTGTCCCAGATCAAATTTCCCATCCATCCCTTCATTAAAATCAATGGAGAAATCTTCCCAAATGTGGAACATTTTCCTTACCTGGGAAGGTAACTTTCATCTAAGGTGGGCATCAATGAGGACATTCAATATCGCATCCAATCTGTGAGTGCCTAAAGATGAGAGTCTGCTATCACCATGGTATCCATGCTGATACCAAGATCTTTGTGTGTAAGACAGTCATCCTTCCAGTTCTTCTACATGGATCCAAAACCTGTACTATCTATAAATGTCAAGTCAAGACCCTTGAGATGTATCATCAATGTTATTTGTGAATAATTCTTCATGTCAGCTAGAAGTACGTGTGTACTAAAATCAGCATTCGTGAAACAGCTAACAAGAAGGCCATGATCATACAAAACCAATTCCGCTGGCCAGTCACATGCTGAGGCTGCCTGAATTTCCATCACTAAAACAAATTTTCTTTGGCCAGCTCAAGAAAGGCATTCAACCAAGAGGAAGACAAAGTATAGGTTTCAAAGACTCTCTGAAGACTTCCCTCATGAAATGCAACTTTGATACCAATGCATGGGAGACCCTCATTCAGAAAAAGCTAAATAGGAGGAAACTCTGATATGAAAGTTCAGAATTCTTTAAGAATGCCTAGCAGCAAGAGAAAGTTTGGATAAGGAACCATAGAAAGGAATGCTAAATGATCTCAAGGTCACCTACGACAAACATCAACCAAATGTGTGATTGGAGCCGTGACTCCAGGATCAGACTTATCAGCTAGGCAAGGATCCACAGAACCCATGACCAGTGGAATGGAATTTCCGAGGTGGGCAATCATACTCATTAGTGAGTGATTACAGGTGATGGTGCTGAATTTGCCTGATGCCAAAAAAAGAGATGTTGTTAAATTTTTTTGTCTTGCACTCATCAGAGCAGAAGCAAGAATATCAAATTTCAAACAATTAAAAACAATTTATACTACAGGAAAAGAGCATGCTGATTAGTCAATATATTAACTCTGGTTGAAACGTTGCCATTAATATAGCAGTAGGAAATTATAGGTTCCTCAAGCTCCTGAATATATCAAAAAATGGTGCAATGTTTGAACATTTTGAACTTTTTTTTGTAGAATGTTATACTATGGATACAGGTCAGTTCTAGCAAGCATAAACCAATCATGTCATGGGATCAACTGATTATTTTAAATTGATAGTCAATATAGAAAGACATGCTCAAGATTGTTCAACAAATGCTTCTCAATCATTGAATCACATCTAACAATAAATCTTCTGTTTTGTCTTTTGTAAGCATGGCCTGGTTAAATATATTTTATAGTCTGTCTACTATGAACAACCAATGAACATGCTGTTGATTTGATTAATCAGTTGCTGAGAAGGACAGCTTACATATTAGACATTGCACTAGCACAGTAATTGATAACTGATTACTGAATTGTGTGGTTGGCAGAAACTGTTTTTGGACTTATGACAGCTTGACAATGGAAAACGCTACACTCATTGTCACTATACAGTAGAAGCACGAAACAGCTTGATTAAACTGTTCAAATTTTGTTCTGCTTTAAATAATATACTGCCTTAGTGGGTGCACTATTATTTTCTGTTTTCATCACTGAACTTAATTCAAATTCATGTTACTCATTTCCTTGGAACTCCATAGGCTTCAATGTTGTTGGCAAGTCTGTTATGTGACACTGTATCAAATATCTTGAGGAAGTCCATATACATTCTATCCAATTCATTGCCACGATGACACACTTCTGTTGCCATATCAAAGACATCAAATCAAGTTAATTAAATAGGATAAAACCCGAAAGAACTGCAGATACTATAAATCAGAAACAAGAACAGAAATTGCTGGAAAAGCTCAGCAGGTCTGGCAGCATCTGTGAAGAGAAATCAAAATTAATATTTCAGGGCTGGTGACCCTTCCTCTGAACTGATAGTAGCTAGAAATAAATGTCAGTTTATATGCAGATGATAGGCTGGGGGGAGGGGGGAAGAGAGTAAACGATAAGTAGGGATAGAGCCCAAAGAAGGAGAAGAATAGTTGAGCTGACATTGGTACTGCATCCTTCACCCAGGCTGAAGTGGAGCAGTTCATTGACTTTATTAATAATTTCCACCCTTTCCTCAAATTCACTTGATCTATTTCAGACACTTCCCTCCCCATTCTTGACCTCTCTGTTTCTATCTCCAGCCATAGTTTACAGACCAATATTTACTGTAAACCCACAGACTCACATAGCTACCAAGACTACACCTCCTTCCACCCTATATCCTGCAAAAACTCCATCCTGTTTTCCCAATTCCTCCATCTCTGTTGCATCTGTTCTGATGAGGAGACGTTCCACTCCCAAGATTCCTCCTATTTCAAACAACATTTCTTTCCTCTCTCTGTCATCCAAACAGCCCTCCAGTACACCTTTTCCATTCCCTGCTCCACTGCTCTAAACCCCCCTCCTCAAAACATTATAAAGATAGGGTCCCCTTGTCCTCACTTTCCAACCCACCTGCCTCTGAATCCAACGTATCATCCTCAAACACTTTCGCCAATTCAAATTAGACCTTACCAGCCAGAACATCTTCTCCTCCCCACCTGGCTCTGCCTACCATAAGGACCGTTCCCTTCCTCACTCCTTGGTTCGTGCCACACTGCCCACCAACCTCTCCAAAACCCCTGGTACCTTCCCCGTAACTGAAAAAGATGCAACACCTCCCCATACACTACCTCCCTCACCTCCATCCAAGACCCCAAACAGTCCTTCCAAATGAGACAGAAGTTCACCTGCATCTTCCTAGTCTTCTGCATCCGGTGGTCCTGATATGGTCTTCTCTACATCGGTGAGACCAAATGTAGACTAGCTGACTGTTTTGCTGAGCATCTTCGTCTGGCCCAAAATGGCCAGCCTGACCTCCCAAAAGTCACTCATTTCAATTCCCCTTCCCACACCCTCTCTACCATGTCCATCTTCAGTCTCCTCCATTGCCACAATAAATCAGACCATAAATTGGAGGAAAAACACCTCATCTTACACCTGGGCAGCTTACATCCCAGAGTACTTAAACTTGAGTTCTTGAATTGCTAATAACCTTCCCACCTATCCCTTGGCTCCCTTTCCAGCCCTGCCTCCTCCCTTCCATTCCACCTACTGACCCATCCTTCCAGCTATAAACCTGATTCGTCCCTCCCGTCGACCAATCAATTCGTACCCACTACCTATGTCCATCTATCTCTACCTCACCATTCCTCTACTTTCCGTACCCCATCCTCCCCTTTATCTGTAGCTCCCCCTATGATTCCTGAAGAAGGGCTTATGCCCGAAACGTCGATTCTCCTGTTCCCTGGATGCTGCCTGACCTGCTGCGCTTTTCCAGCAACACATTTTCAGCTCTGATCTCCAGCATCTGCAGTCCTCACTTTATCCCCACATCTAGTCCTGAAGAAGGGTTAATACCCAAAACGCTGACTTCTCCACCTCCTGATGCTGCCTGGCTTGCTGTGTTCTTCCAGCCTCTTGTTTGTGTACTTTGTGGACAGACAAAGGAGTCGATAACAATCTGGCTAGAAGGGTGAATAGCTGTTAATGGAGACTATTAGTGGCTAACAACAGGTAGTGTGTAAAGGCAGACTGTGTGAAAGGTGTGGTAGGGGGCTAGGACTCGGTAATTGAATGCAGTTTCACCTTCCAGGTGAATCAGCAGTTTCCCTGCAATTCTCACAATCTAGTCTGCTGCATTTGCTACACACAGTGTGGTCGCATCTACTTTGGGGAAACCCAGCATAGACCGGGTGACTGCTTTGCGGAATATCTACGTTCTGTCCGCAAAAAAGACCCTGAGCTTCCAGCTGCCTGCCACTTTAACACACCACCCTATTTCCTGGTCAATGTCTCTGTGTTAGGCTTGCTGCACTGTTCCAATGAAGCTCAGTGCAAGCTACAACAGCCTCTCATTTTCTGCTTGGGGACCCTGCAGCCCTCTGTATTCAATATCAACTCCTTTGTCTGTCCAACTGTTCTCTCTCTATTGGTTGTATCCCTATCTATTGTTTACTCCTTACTCCTCCTCTGATCATATCATCTGCAAATAAACCAACACTTTCGTAGCTATCATCAGTTCTGAGGAAGGGTCACTGGACCCAAAACATTAGCTTTGATTTCTCTTCACAGATGCTGCCAGACCAACTGAGCTTTTCCAGCAACTTCTGTTTTTGTTTCTGATTAAATAGGATTGCCATTAACAAATTGATAATAGTTTTCATTAATCCATATTTGCACAAACAACTATTAATGATATCCTGGATTATCATTTCTAAGAACTGCCCAGCACTAATAATAACGGACTTGCCTTTAATCACTAAATTTATCCCTACACTCATTTTTGAAAAAGGATATAATATTTTCAATTCCTAGTTCTGAGGCATCAATCATATATGTAGGGAGGATTGGAAATATATGGCCAGTACATCCCTAATTTCTCCCCTGACTTCTTTCAGTATTCCAGTATTGTACTAGTGGCTTGTCATTTTTAACTACGCTGATCATCTCCTTTTCATCAATTTTGAGGTCATTTACAGTTTCAATTACCTCCTTTTTCTCTAAGACCTTTACAGTAGTTCTTTGGTGACAACATATACGAAATGCACATCTAGCAATTCACCTATGCTCTCTGTCTCCATGTGTAGACCAGCCTTTTGGTTGCTAATTAGTCTCTCCCCTCATCCTATTACCTTCTGACTACTTAAGTGTTTAAATAACATTTCTGTTTCCTTTTTATGTTAGTTGCTAAAATTTTATTATGCTCTCTTTTTGCTTGTGTTATTTACTTTTTGATTGCCCCTCTGAATCTTTTACAGAGTCATAAAGCCATACAACATGCAAACAGATCCTTCGGTCTAACAAGCCCATGCCAAACATAATGTCAAACTAAGCTAGTCCCACCTGCCTACTCCTGGCCCATTTCGACATTTCGAGCAGAAGTCATCATGTACCCTGTTACAGCACATTTTGCACTCTTTTGCTAGTCAGGAAGATCTGCCTTTAAAACTTCTATTATTCCCATTCCTTGATGAATCCGAACCACCTTTTCTTTCAGATTTTTCCAGTATATTTTTACCCACTAATTTTTGCCTGTTGTGGAAACTGCAAAATACAGAAAAGTTAAGAAAACGGTATGATTTATACTGAACCAATAACAATGACTTGTAATTCTTTCCCGTTAACCAAGCAATCTTGTTATTAGTCCAAATGACCATTCCATTGCATCTCTGATTTATGCTTGATATATTTATGGTGACACCTATTTTGCAAATCTTATATATTGACTGACTTCAAATGGAAAACTTGTTGCTAATAAGAAGCTGCAAGTTGGCACACATTAATGCATAAAAACATGAAAGAATGAAAGACTGTATTTAATGTGTAAGTATAGGTAATTGTCAACATAATGGAAAACCAACCAACTTATATCTTTTGAAACCTATAGCTATCTCTAGACATAAGACAAAATAATTATTTTTAGAAGCCAACTAAAGGAGTTCTACTTTACGTTAAAAATGCATTTATTAAAATGAATATAAATAAAGCAGATTTTTTTGCAGTTTTGAAAACATGGGATTTAACTTTATCAGGCTTGGAAGTGGTGAGAATCTAGGGTGGGTAATTAGGAATACAGTGGGGAACTCCTTATGACACTCTATAATGTTGATCTCCCTCTTACTGAGTTTGCAAGGGCAACAAACCATAGAAATCAGCAGTGTGTTCCCTGCAGGCTGGCAAGTAATGAAGCTAACTAAACAGTCAATCAAACAATCAATTTCTCCAGTGTTGCTGCTTTCCACCTTTGCATGCTAATCCCACCCCATGCAAACAAACCCTGTCACCCATCACAAAACTATCTTCCAGACTTACTTGAACTTGGTAAAACTGCAGAGACAGCATCATGTTGTTGGCTGAATTATTTGGCAACATCAGGGGGCTGCAATTCCCATAACTGACCAGGAGGGGCCACAGGCACAGACCTCCACCTAGAGACTCTTCATTGTATTTTGTCATCCTTTCAGCATTTGAAGGAGGTTGTCTTTGTAATCATTTTTGAGGGTCCTCAGGCTTCCCTCTCCTTCTGTAGCACTCACTTCTCCAGATGAATCTGCTGTCTACAGCTTTTCTGTGATACCTCCTACTGGGCCTCCCACTTTTCAGATCCATATTTAGAAAATGAACATGTTCATGGCTATTTTATTGAATCCTAGAATCCCTACAGTGTGAAAGCAGGCCATTCAGGCCATACCAACCTTCCAAAGAGTATCCCACCCAGACCCACTCCTACCACTGTAACCGCCATGGCTAATCCACCAGCTTGCACATCTTTTGACTGCGGGAGGACACTGCAGCATCCAGGGGAAACCCATCTAGACACTGGCAGAACATGCAAATTACATGCAGGCAGTTGCTCAAGGGTGGATTCAAATCCAGGTCCCGGGTACTGTAAGGTAGCATTGTTAACTATTAAACCAGCATGTCACCCAGTTTTGGATAAGTTTGCCATGAATACATTGAGGCAATAGATAAGATTGGGATCCTCATAAAATCCTGAAATCAGGATCCAAGCATCTGCAGAAAAGTTCAGTCTGCCCAGAACAAGCATTCATTTTAGATTATTTATTCATATTATTCTCCAATTTCTTAAACAATATGAAGTTTATGCCTTCAAAATTCTATGGAGAAACTCTTCCCAATTGTTTAACACATTTTAAAATTAATTTAGTTCTCTCGTGTTTTCAGTTCTGAATCATGCTTGAAAAGCACTTAGATCAGAGATACACTCATTACCTTGAGCTCAAAGTAAGGTGTGTTCTCTTGAATTATTGTAAGGAAACTTTCTGATTTCACTATAAACATGCCTTGTAGTAATACTCTTTCGCTACACTGTTATGGATTCAAATTTGAATTCATGGGCTGGATTTTCTGAGGAGTGAGGCAATCGTGTGCAGATCGCCATCTGCTCCTTTTTAATGAAACAAATCTTTTGCATTTCTGAAAAGCAATTTTGTTTGGAGCTATTTCAGAAATGCAGAGTGAAGCTTCCACTCTGAAAGGTCCCTCATAGCACAGAGCAGTCAGGGGAAGGTAAGCTATGTCTCCTTTTTGACAGCATTCAATGGCCATGTTCTGGAATTTAAAGATCCAGCATCACAGCCAGCCAATCTAATAGCTCCTGTGAAAAGCTAAATTTATAAGGTTGAGTGTGAGGTTAAGGTGCCAGTTAAGTAGGGTGATGATTAAATGGGTGTTAGGGTGCCAGGTCGTTAAAATGCCAGGGGAGTGGGATGCCAAGAGGGAAGGGTGCCGTCTAGGTATAGTACCAGAATACAAGGTGGCAAGGGGACTTGGTAGGTGATGGAGTGCTTAGGCCAGTTCAGTGTGAGCAGGAGTTACAGCTTAAGTGAAGGGCAATGTGAAATCAGGTCTCAGAGGGGGTGAAGACCTGCAGCAGGGGTGTCAGGTCCCAGGGAGAGAGAGGAGGCATGTCAAGTGAGGATCTGAGGTGTGTATGGGGGCTGCGGAAAAGTGAAATTGAGAATGTGTGAACTAAATTGGGAGTTAGTTGAACAGTTACTCAGGAATTAAACTCAGTGTTTAATAGTTTATTTTTTCTGAATAACTATTTCCTTGATGTGAAGATGCCAGTGTTAGACTGGGGTGGACAAAGTCAGAACCCCCATGACACACAGTTATAGTCAGTAAATTTATATGAAATTACAAGCTTTTAGAGTGCTGCTCCTTTGTGAGGTGAAGATACTTAACCTGAAGAAGGAGCAGTGCTCTGGAAGCTTGTGATTTCAAATAAACCTGTTGGACTATAACCTGGTGTTGTGTGACTTCCAGCTAGTTTCTTACCTACAGTGGAACCATCTTATTTAAATGAATACTTTCAAAGGGTTCTAAATGATGGAGAATTGCCCACTGGAATCTCTAATTTCCCAGGTATTTCCCTTAGAGTCTGCTACTCTGGCATTCCACAGGATCCCTATGTGTAACTCCTATCTACACTTTAGAAATGAATAGTAAGCCATCAGAAAAATCTGGCTAAATGTTCCAAGTTTATGTTTTCTACACTGTTTCCTGAATAAGATAAGATCATCTCAGGCACAGAGGAACAACTTTACCTGAATCATGGCAGTCATTAGATAGCTACACTTTTTGATACATTAACAAGGGTATAATTTTGAATATGGTTTATGTGATAAGCACTTGTTAATCTGTTGATAAAGACTGAATATGGAGCAAGTTGTCCATTCTGTTGTGACCTTTTTAAATAAGGGGAGAGTTGCAGAAAGCTTATTCCAAATTTTCCTCCAGTAATTCCATCAATATTTTGTTATCTGTTTTGGTTTTATTGGCCAGTACTGTACCAGATGGGATGTGTACCCACATAATACTCTGTTGATTTAAAGGGTTGATGCAAAAAGAGAAATTGGAGGATTGAGCACTATGACCTAGTCTTTAATGCATTGAGGAAAGGTGTTTAATACCCAAAATGGTTCAAAAATGAGTATATTTGCTGATTCACTTCCATCCTGTAGGAGGATAAATACTCTCCAATCTCTGCTCAACTTGACACAATGCTAAATAATGTGAGCAATAATTGAGAAGGAGAATGATGGAGGTACATTTTCAATTTTGTGAGGTGCTGACAGACATGCCTTATGCCCTCTTCACAATAGCTAAGAAGATTGAAGATTGCAACTCAAATGAGAGTGGATTGGAATTTTCATTACTTGGTCAGCTGCTGAGTAGCAGGCCTGATGAGCCTTTGGTCCAATACAGAGTTGATGGTGGAAGGGGAAATAGAATTTGAAATTCCACTCCAAATGCTCCTAGTTCTCACCCATTGTCCACATCCAGCATGTACCCAGTATCTCTTGTTGCTCCTCTTCCTTAAGGACACTCCAGGGAACTACAGACCAGTGAGCCTGACCGTCGGTGGTGGGCAAGTTGTTGGAGGGAATCCTGAGGGTCAGGATGTACATGTATTTGGAAAGGCAATGACTGATTAGGGATAGTCAACATGGCTTTGTGCAGGGGAAATCGTCTCACAAGCTTGATTGAGTTTTTTGAAGAAGTAACAAAGAGGATTGATGAGGGCAGAGCGGTAGATGTGATCTATATGGACTTCAGTAAGGCATTCGACAAGGTTCCCCATGGGAGACTGATTAGCAAGGTTAGATCTCATGGAATACAGGGAGAACTAGCCATTTGGATACAAAACTGGCTCAAAGGTAGAAGACAGAGGGTGGTAGTGGAAGGTTGATTTTCAGACTGGAGGCCTGTGACCAATGGAGTGCCACAAGGATCAGTGCTGGGCCAGGGTTGGAGGATTTGAGCTACAGGGAGAGGCTGAACAGGCTGAGGCTGTTTTCCCTGGAGCGTCGGAGACTGAGGGGTTACCTTATAGAGGTTTACAAAATTATGAGGGCATGGATAGGGTAAATAGGCAAAGTCTTTTCCCTGGGATTGGGGAGTCCAGAACTAGAGGGCATAGGTTTAGGGTGAGAGGGGAAAGATATAAAAGAGACCTAAGGGGCAACCTTTTCACACAGAGGGTGGTACGTGTATGGAATGAGCTGCCAGAGGAAGTGGTGGAGGTACAATTGCAACATTTACGAGGCATTTGGATGGGTACATGAATAGGAAGGATTTGGAGGGATATGGGCCGGGTGCTGGCAGGTGGGACTAGATTGGTTGGGATATCTGGTTGGCATGGACGGGTAGACCAAAGGATCTGTTTCCATGCTGTACATCTCTATGATTCTATGACTCTATGCCTGATGGGTGCCTCCATCCTTCTCTGTCTGTAATCCTCTATACTATGCAATGTTGTTCAGGAAGTGGTAACTGCTAGGATTCTGGTGACCATTGCTGGAATGCTGAAAGACTTCTCCAGATGTATTTATACAACGGAAACAAGGTGCCAACATTGTAAGCCTGGCTTGGTGACACAGAGTATTTGATTCTCATGTGGCCTTTGTTATAACAGTCTTACTTGCACGACTTTGGGATGTATTTCAATAGGTGTCAAGAGTCAAAATTGAAGGCAGTAGCAGTCAACCCTTAAGTCTGCTTCATGAAACAGGAAGGACTGACGTGTTGTTCTGGCTCGAATGAATGCAGTATGACTGCATGAATGCTGCCTTTGTAATTTGTGCCCTTAGCTTGTTCTGCCAGGGCACAAATTCTCGTCAATTTTTAATACAGGAAATCAAATATTGTACATAATTTTTGTCAAAGCAGTGCTGGTGATGACAATGTTTGAGTTTAGTAGTCTGGACACAGGAATCTAGTACATCTGAGTTTATTTGATCCCACTGTTCCAAAATCGAGTTGGGCATGTGAAGATTTTCAAAATTGGTTGCGAGCTGCTTTTAGAATTCCTATCTTTGGTCAAGTTACTTTGCAGCTGAGATATTAATGTTCTTCCAGTTGAATGTTTGGTTCTTGATTGTCTTTGTGCTAGGTAGATGCTTATTACTGATTGAACAAGTCATCTGTCCCCTGCATGGAATGAATGATACAGACATTGCTGAGATCATTGACTTGAACAATGACATAATCTAGATGTGCCAGTGCTGTGATCTGGGATGTCTCTGCCTAGTTTCTACTGGCTAAAGGTAGTATTGGTTATAATGAGGCCAGGAGGAACACTATTGTCAGCAGGAGAACATCACTGGTTTTTATTATTCCACATTCTTCCCAATGGTTCTTTTCCAGACAGTCGACTAGTGGCTAACCCTGACATTAAAGCCTCCCAGAAATATATTATTTTTCTTTTGAAAGGTAAAATTCACTGAGACCAGAGATTTCAATTTGGAGTCTCGATACTTCTAACCAAATCATTCAATTCTTCTTTCCAGACAGCTACTCTTGATATTATCCATGAAGGCTCTCATATTTCAAGTTTTCTTTCTTTGTCAATAAAATTGGTGATCAGGCTGGTTGTGTTTACCCAGCCAGGAGAACACGGCACAGCCTATTTTTAGGGCTCATTTTCTAACCCCTGCTGCTTTTGGGATGAGCAGCCTTTATCCTGAAGAGACCTACTCTGTCACAGATGCTTCTGCAAAAAATATCTCTGGCCCAACAGTATCTAATGATCTGTATGTATATGTCGGCTCTGTGCAGATTGTAGATACCCAGGTTCACAGTACTGTTCCTTTCATCAATTATCTCTCACCAAAGAACTTGGCAAATGCACTCCATTAACACCAGCATATGTCTTCATTTAATATGGAAAAGTTGGGGTACTGTAATTGTTGCTCTGACCTTGATAAGTTACTGGTCAGATTTTAGTCATTTGTCAAGCCACAATGACTAGGACCCCCTTGCCTCTACAGTCTTCTTTCACTTTCAGAGCCACTACAATACATCATCTTTCCTCACCTGTCTTGAACTTTGCTGTATCTGGCACCTTTCCCTGACCTTAACTTCCACGAGTAGAAGCAAGAAACTCCCAAATGCATCACTCACGAATCATCTGAGCACATAAGCTTCTCCACAATATAAAGGTGGTGATCCACAAGGAGTGAACTATCATGTAGGGGCTTCGTCCGACTGTATGAGGTGTGAATGAGACAGTATAATTCATACAGGGAGTAATATTCATTTTTGCAGACTTGTGGGAAGATGAAACCACAGCAAGATGCTTCTTGAGTAAAGTTAATGTTTCCTTACCCCAGCAAACTCCAAAAATATTGCTTAGAAACTCAATGAGACCAAGCATATTATTCATTCTAAGTGTGCAGTCTTCTAAACAAAATTGAAACATACATGAAATTTTTTGTGTTCTTGTATTTTTCTCTTGTTTAATTTTGTATAAACTTGTAAGGAATATAATCATGTTACTTTAAAGATATAGTCATAATTTTTTATTTCCCATACCTGTAGTTTTTAATCCTTCCCAAACTCTTATTCATTCAAAGTACTATGAACAAGCCAGGTAAGATTCATTAGGATCGATCAACATATGGTGAATCATAACTAATTTTGGCATCTCATCTTTGTTTTAAAACAGGTTACAGCTCCTAATTTCCACCAACTTTAATGCAATTAATTAATGAACATAAAATAAAAGCAGCTTCAATAAACATGATCTAATCAGTCCTGCAAAGTCGCCCTCACTAACATTTGGGTCTTGTGTCAAAATTGGGAAACGATGTTAAAAGCTTGACATAGTGGTTATCACCAAATCATATCTTACAGCCAATATCCAAGAGTTGTCTATCATTGTTCATGGGTATGTCCTGTCCACCTAAATGCTAAAGGTGGCCTACAGTACTGTAACGTTGCTGGTGAGTAGGTCTAGGAGACCTGACTCTGGACAACATAATGTCTCATGAAGTAGAACAGAAATCAAATGTTATGGACAGAGCTAAGTACTTTCCTAGTCAATGAATTGGATCAAAACCCTGCAAACCAGCCATACCCAGTCATGAACTGTACTGGACACTTATATGACTAACCAAACTAAACAAACATTCCCATCCTCAATAATGTTGAACCCAGCAAGGTAAGGCTGAGGTATTTGAAACCATTTTCAGCGAGAAGCGTTGAGTGCAAGATTTATCCTCCTACTGAGTTTCCCAACATAACAGATTCACTGGTGTCAACATTGTTCAGACAATTTGAACCACTCGACACCATATCACAAAATGGCAGAAGTCACTCAATTCTACAAAGGTCAATCATCAATAGAATGATGCAAATTGTCATTGGCAGATATATAGTGAAAACACATTCACCAATGCTCAGTTTGGGTTTTGCCAGGCCCTCTTAGTTCATCTTACAGCCTTGGACAAAAGAGTTTGATTCAAGATGTGAGGTCAGAATGACTGCCTCTAATATTTGACCGAGTCTAGTATCAAGGAACTTTATTAAATTCAAATTGGGATTATAAAGAAAATTCTCTGTTGGTTGGAATAATACCTTGAATAAGAAAGATGATTATGATTGTTGGAAGTTAATCATCTCTGTCTCAGGACATCTCGTAGGATTTCATCAGGGTAGTACCCTAGACTTTCAGCTCATTTATCATAATGTTGGAAGTGGGCATGTTTGCGAAATATTGCATAGTGCTCCATTCCATTCACTACTTGAGGGATATGATGCATTCTGTGTCTGCATGCAACAACAGTTGATCAACATTCAGATTTAGGCTGATGAGACATTCACACTCGGCAAGAGCCAGGCAATTACCAACCCCATTTCTTGGCATTCAATAGTATCACCATTGTGAATTCTCACAATCAACATCATGGTGTTACCATTGATCAACATCTTAAATGGATCAGCCATATAAATACCATGGCTACTAGAACAAGTCAAAGTTGTTTGTCCATAGTAAGTGACTTAAGTCATGTTGACTTAGTGCCTGAGGGACATCTCCAAGCCAAAAGTTAGGAGTTGCGATTGAATATTCCACATTTGTCTGGATGTGTACTGTTCAAACAGCACTTAAGAAACAACATTTAGGTGGACAGGACATACCCATGAACAATGATAGAGTATTCTGGGATATTGGCTGTAAGATATAATTTGGTGATAACGACGACGTCAAGCTTTTAACATGGTTTCCCAATTTTGACACAAGACACAAATGTTAGTGAGGACAGTAACTCACGTGATCCCATACACGGATTTAATCATTTACTTCTCCAAAATCTATGCACCTTGCCTTATTGTGTACCAACTGCAAGATGCACTGCAGCAACCTACCAAGGTTCTCCAAGAGCACCTCTCAAATCCATGATTTCCACCACCAAGAAGTACAATGGCAGAAAATGCATGAAAACACTAATACATACGAGTTTTCCCCAAGTTACATATCAGCCAATTTGAAACTATAATTGTCATTTCTTTATTGTTGCTGTCAGTATGGGTGTACCTACATCACAGATTGCAGTGGTTTAGGAAGGCATCCTGCCATCACTTTCTGAAGGACAATTAGGAATGAACAAAAAATAGCAATCCTGCCAGCGACACTCACATCCAATGAGCAAATATAAAGAAAAGAACACAGATCAATGGATTATCAAAAGAAATTAAACCCCATTATGAATTTTGGCACTTGCACGCAACCTAAATGATTATGAATAAAAGTTTTGTTTTATCAAAGCGTGCATAATCTGTATGAGTAGAGTCACATCTAGAGCTCTTGGAATTATACCAAAATCATCAAGCCTTTCATGTGCTGATCGCTCTCCTGCAGGGATGATCGGTAGCATTCTGTCTTGTTGGCCAGGGATTCAATCGTTTTACTAATACCTTGTTTATACTAGCAAAGGAAAATAAAGTTGGCAGGGGAAAAAAAGTTGTCTGACTTGTCATGAAAAACACTCCAACTTTAAAGAATATGACAAAATTATAAAGATGTTTTATTTATTAAATGCCAAATTCCTGTCAGTTAAATGTGATCATGCATCAGTAGCGAATCTGTGGTCATGGATTAGGATGTCTGTCACAGCGCATGTCCCTCCCACCTTGTGGGAGTTCAGAGAAACATTGTGTATCATCATTCTTTGTGGAGTCCAATGGGAAGGTTGCAAATTAATACAGTTGAAATTCTCCTTTTATGAAAATGAAATACGCCCTGATCAACTATTAATGGTTTAATATGGAAATAACTGCATTTCAAATCAACTTTGTACAAGGTATTTAATATTTCAGCTTAAAGTGAACTTACAACTCTTGCATAAGTGGAGCAGATTTTGGAAGTCTCAGGATCTGAACTGGGAAAGAATAAGGAAAGGCACAACAGGGGAGCGAGTGGATTCCAAGATTTTCAGATGCTGTACTAGAGGTCGAAGAAGAGGATATGTCCAGCTGATATTACAACTGTACAATTCCAATTTCTAGCTTGTTAGATCCTAATTTCTTTTTAATCGACAGAGTCAGGAAAATGGAAACAGAAAAGGAACACATTCATAAAGGCTGTCAATGCTGTTTTGGTAACAAAGAATAAAATGTTTTTAAACAAGAAATAAGTACATAAAATATATAACACTAGGCAAAAAGAAATGTTGCTAAGACTTTATTACCAACATCAGAAAAGGAGTCAAGCTCATGTTATCTTTTTAAAGATCCTTATTAACACTTAAAACCATAGTGAAGTTTCATCACCATCTCCAGACTCAGGCTAGATAAGCTGCAATTGTTCTCCTTTCAATTAATTTCTGTTTGGTCACTAAATGCTTTTTGTCTTCATTTGTTGTCCATCCCTGAGTTATCTGAAACAAACATTAAATTTATTATTAGCTTAAATTTCAAAGCAAACCCACAAGAGTACTTTCAAATCAGCTGTCTAGCTGCCTTGCCTTCAGTCTGTGTCACACCCACAAACGGACAGGCAGAACTTTTTCTGGATTGTTCTGTATCGCTGTGTCACTGGATGCCTATCATTAAGCATTAGCAGAGTCTTGTCCCCTATACTTTGTTTAAAATATGTGCTGAGTCTGTTAACCTTTGGCTCTTCGTGTCAAGATTCTAACACCTCATTATCTCCAACTGTCGTTGTGACATTGACCGCCTCAACATGTTTATTCCTTTCACCCACTCCAACCTCTCACCCGCGCAACACGCAGCCCTCCATTCCCTCCGCTCCAACCCAATCTCACCATCAAACCAGCTGACAAGGGGGATGCAGTAGTAGAATGGTGCACTGACCTCTACCTCGATGAAGCCAGATGCCATCTGCCTCACATCTCCTCCTATCAGCCCCTCGATCATGACCCCACCTCTCATCACCAAACCATCATCTCCCAAACCATTCACAATCTTATCACCTCAGAGGATCTCCCATCCACAGCCTCCAACCTCATAGTTCCCCAACCCTGCACTGACCGATTCTATCTCTTCGCCAAAATCCACAAACCTGACTGTCCTGATCGACCCACTGTCTCTACCTGCTCCTGCCCCACTGAAGTCATTTCTTCATATCTTGACTTTGTCCTGTCCTGGTGGGTCTAGGAACTCCTGACATACATTCAGGACACTACCCACACCCTCCATCTCCTCCATGATTGCGATTCCCTGGTGCCTAATGCCTCATCTTCACTATATACACCCACCCCCATGGTGAAGGCCTCCAAGCTTCAGTTTCTTTTCTAGCCAACCCAACCAGTACCCCTCCAATGACACACTCATTCGATTGGCAGAACTGGTCCTCACCCTCAACAACTTCTCCATCAAATCCTCCCACTTCCTTCAGACCAAAGGAATAGCATGGACACTCACATGGTCCCCAGCTATGCCAGCCACTTTGTCGGGTATGTGCTTCAGTCCATCTTCCATAATTACACCAGCCTCATCTCTTGCCTTTGCCTCTGCTACATCGATGACTGTATCAGGGCCACCTTGTGCTCCCACGAGGAGGTTGAACAGTTCATCAACTTCACCAACACTTCCACCCTGACCTCAAGTTCACATGGCCATCTCTGACACTTCTCTCCCCTTCTTTGAGTACTCCATCTCCATCTCTGGTGAACGACTCAATACGAACATCTCTTTTAAACCCACTCACTCCCACAGCTTCCTTGACTACACCTCCGCCCACCACCACTCCTGATAAAAACATGATCCCTTACTCCCAATTGAGCCCCCCTCAATATTTCTCTCAGCCCCCTTCCCCCTCCACATTTCTGACGAATTGCTTATGCACAAAACGTAACTCTCCTGCTCCTCGGATGTTGCCGGACCTGCTGTGTTTATCCAATGCCACCCTTTTTGATTCTGATTCTCCAGCATCTGCAGTCCTCACTTACACCTCATTTAGCTGCATGTAAACCAAAAAGACTTTAAGAATTTTTGTCACCACATCCCAAAAACACGGATAATACTTTAAAATTTATGAATCATGTCTTCCCTCCCTTAATCCAGAAAAAGCAAAGTATAATTTAAACTTAAAGCCATACATTATTTTGAACACCCACATCTACAAGGAAGCAGGAGGCTCTCCAGTCAAAAAACAAAGAGAACAAACAGATATGGAGTTCAATAGAATCAAGCTTCAAGGATCCAAATTCTGTTCGCAAAATGTTTAATGAGCTCACACAATTGGGGAAATCAGAAAATGGAATTTCAAATGTCATCATCAACAGTTGTACCAGTCACCTTAGGAACTGCTCACATGACCACACACCACCGCTCACTTAGCAACAGTTTCTATCAATCAAGCTTCATGATAATTTCCATTATGTTTCACTGCACTCTCACTGAACACCACTCCAAACCTAAAATCCACATCTCTCAGCTTGTACACACTCTTAGGCATATCACGCAAACAGATTGCACCACATTTACTGATATACTTCACTGTCTAAGGCTGAAACCATCTAAGAAGATGATATCCTCATATCTGCCATTTCTCACTTCATCCTACACTTGGCTGATTAAGGAATTGCGGATAATATAAACTTGCATCCTCCAGACACATACACTCCCACACTCTCAGATGCATCCTCTCACAGACTTAGACCACTTTACACTCACACACACATATACACTCTCTCTCACAGACGCTCACAACCCCCACCCCAGACACACACACACTCCTACAGACACACACTCTCCACACTCACACATGCACCCTCTCACAGACATAGACACTTTATACTCACGTATGCACACATATACACTCTCTCTCACAGTTACAACCCCCCACCCCAGACAGACAGACAGACACACAGACAAAACCACATGCACACATATGCATATACGTTTATGGGGTGAATTTGTACTTGCAGAGTTACATTGTACTTTGCTCAAAAACTGCATGAATCCATGTAAGACTGTTAACTTACTTTTTAGATTAGAATCAGTCTAAACATTATGGCATGGACAGGGAACACAGGGGGCTAACACCTTCAGCATATTATCTGGCTGACACCAATTGTTACAGTTAACCTGAGAATGTAACTTTAAAAAAATTTGTGACTTACATATGAAAGAAGTGAAACTATCATCGTCATTCTAACAGATGAGAGACTCAACAAACAATCAAGGTATTTTTCAATGTATAATTTCAGTTACTGTAAACTTTTGCTATAAATTCTGTCTTACAATTGTGTCCTCCACAATCACCTGATGAAGGGGTGGCGCTCCGAAAGCTAGTGCTTCCAATTAAACCTGTTGGACTATAACCTGGTGTAGTGTGTTTTTAAACTTTGTACACCCCAATACCGACATCTCCAAATCATTCCTCACACAGGAATCATTCCTCCAAATCATTCCTCACAGGAGAGTCAACATTTCGAGCATCAGCTTTTCATCAGGATACCTACAGGAAGTGCCAGTAATCAAACTCCAATATTCCTTGAGATATCAAAAGTGCAAATGTCCAAAATGGTCAATTTGTTTCTCTTAATTACTGCTATCCAGAACAAAAGAAACTTCCATCAGTTTTCTTCAATAAACTTAAAAACTAATTCAATTGTTATAAGCAAACTTATTCTTACAATAAATGGGCAGAATTGTTTATCAATTAAGCTATAGCTTGTTAAATGCTATCACACACAATCACGTAACAGACAAAGGCAATACAACCCTGCCCCTCTTCCACGGTTATGTTTGGGCCCGTGTGTCCCTGGAGAAGGAGCGGTGTCTACCAACACCCTCCAGGTTTTCAGGGAGACGTGATATTCTTTTTTTTAAAAAAGCAAATGTGAAAAACACTCCAGTGAGCCCAGGGTCTGAACTCAAAGAGAAATAATCCATTCAATCTCCTGTCATCGAGATCTGCCATGTTGACAGCTGTAGAGTCAATGGGAGGTACTTAGATCAGATTTCTGATAGGTGAGAGCGAATTCAAAGTAACAGAGTTTAAGATGAACTTAAAGAAATTAATCACTTGAAGTTTGTTGGTTTCCTAGATGATACTTTAATAAGAGAGATCTCTATGGCTTGCCCTATTTTAATATTTCTTTTTTATCAGAAAAGAGGAGGAGATAGTGTTTTAGCTGTCGGAGTCTTGTACGCTTGTTTCCTCAACTGACATATCTAGGTGCCACTAAAAAATAGCAATATCATTTCAGAGACTGTTGTTAGGCAATCTTCAGCATATAGGCCCAATTTCTTCAAACCTTTCTTATCTGATTTCCAAGTGTTATCTGACCTTTTGAAGACAGGAGGTAAATCACAATATACTTTCAGCTCTTCATGTTTTGATCCACAAGGTTACATGGTAAACTTTCAAATAAAAGCAAAATATAACAAATGCCAGAAATCTGAAATAACAACTGAAAATTCTGGAGAGACTCAGCAGGTCTGTCAGCATCTGTAGAGAGAGAAACAGAGTTAATAAGTGAAGTCGAATATGACTTTTCTTCCAAAATAAATTTCTTCAACTCAGAAATTGTGCAAATATTTCCGTCTTTTCCAGACTCATTCACAGTTATATTTATGGGCTATGTATTCCCAACACAATTGTCTATCTACCTTTGCCAGTATTTTCAAGTGACAAGGTAATAGCAGGTTGCCAGACTACCCTTAGGCTAATTCAGCCCTTAACTAGCCTATAATGGTTACTGAAAAGTCCATGCATATTACTGCTGGAATTTTCCCAGAGACAGATGGGTCCTCACTAACTGGGGATGTCACCTGGCAGCTTCCTTGAAAGCTTGGGTGAGAAGATGGAAGTTGCTCCAGATTAAACATTTTACAGCAAATGGAGGACACCTCTACAGTAAATATAAAAGTATGCTGTTGACACACCATGCACTCTCGATTTCTACTTCTTTCCAGGATACCTACAGGAAGTGCCAGTAATCAAACTCCAATATTCCTTGAGATATCAAAAGTGGGGTCTACATGATATATAGGGTCTACATGATTGGTTTCAGAAATCCATGACTCCACTTTACCTTTTACTACATGTCCTTTGATTGTCATTGGCCTGGAGATTGCTAAAGTTCCAGTAGTGGTCAATGCTGCTGAACATTTACTGGTCCTCTGACTGAGCTCTTTGGATGTGAAACATCTTGTTTCACAGTGGTCAAAGCCATGTATGCAAGGAACTAAATGCCTCTATAAAATAATAGTGACATAGTTTCCAAGGCAGGTGGAGATAAGTTTGTCTCTGGCATTCTGACCAGTCTGGCGGAGTCATCATCTCCATGTACAAGCCCAGTCTATGACTAGAAATTTAGTTAGATGGCAAAATTCAACTTTTGTGCTAATATTTAAGACAGATATTATGTTAGCATTCAAAATTTAATTAGTAGCAGATGAAAAAAAAAGAGTTCAAGGCACTTGGGATCGTGGAGAAATTCTGTGATTTAGTTAATTTGTTTTTGTGAAAGCGTACCTTGCGACACGGTGGCACAGTGTTAGCACTGCTGCCTTACAGTGTCAGAGACCCAGGTTCAATTCCTGCTTCGGGCAACTGTGTGTGTGGAGTTTGTACGTTCTCCCTGTGTCTGTGTGGGTTTCCTCCGGGTGCTCTGGTTTCCTCCGACAATCCAAAGATGTGCAGGTCAGGTGAATTGACCATGCTAAATTGTCCGTAGTGTTAGGTGAAGGGGTAAATGTAGGGGAATGGGTCTGGGTGGGTTGCTCTTTGGAGGGTCAGTGTGGACTTGTTGGGCCGAAGGGCCTGTTTCCACAGTGTAAGTAATCTAATCTACTTTGGATGATTGAGCCATCTTCTATATTGGAACATGAAAGTGTTTCTATACATAACATAAAGGTGGGATCATAGCAATGAGAGGATTGAAGACTGTGAGCACTAAGGATAATTCAATCTGGTGTATGTTATAGGAAATTATCAGTAATGGCATAAATAGGTAAATGATAAATGGAATAAGTAATTGAACTGAAACAGGAACAGAGCCCTAGAAAACTGCTGAGAAATTGGAGAAAGAAATTTGATAAGGCATAAAGTACAGCAAAGAGAAAACAATTTGAAAGGAAACCAGAAAACTATAAACCAGATTTTTGATTGGGGCCACATGTTAGCAATTTATTTGGAATCTTACGATCCTGAACCTTTTGAAAGACCCATTGAAGTGTTAAAGAGCAGAGTTCCATTCGCAATATCATGCTGAAAACCTAATTAGAAGTCATTGAATAAATCAGAATTATTAAGAAGAAAAATAATCTGAGAGAGTAACAATATAAGGATAGTATGACAACAACTTGAAGACTGACATGAGAAGGACAGATGATTTTACAGTTCGAAAGTCTGAAGAGATGATGAAGTTCAGAGACGAATATGTTGATGAAAGAGGTCATCATCATTAACAACAGCAATATGCATTTACAGGGAGTCTTTAAAGCCGAAAAATGTCCCAAGGCACTTTACAGCAGCATACTGAAAGTAAAATATTGCAAAAGAAAGAGGAACTATTAGGAGTGATGACCCCATTGGTAAATAATATTGCTTTTAAAGAACCTTTCATAATATAAGAGTTGGAAAGGTTAATGCAGAGAGTTTTAAGGAGGGAATATCAAAATATGGGCCTGAAGAATCTGCAGGTCTGACCTCCGATAATATATAAAGAAATTTAGGGGGGTAGAGAAGGTTACAAATATAGGGAGAGAGTTTAGATTTAGATTTAGATTTATTGTCATGTGTATATTAAAATATAGCAAAAAGTGTTTTATCGTGTACAAAACCCAAAGTGTTACCATGTTTCGGTCCCATCTTGAAACACAATATAATGCAAAATTTTACTGCAATTAAGTTCATCTTTCCCTTTTCTTCTTGTTACCCTCTACTCAGCCTCTGTTCACTGCTTTTCATCAGCTGGGGTCTTTGTAATGGGCTCTGGGGTCTGGGTTACAGGCAAATGGTAGGCCATCAAACGATATCAACACAAGAGTAAGGATATTAAATTTTTGGGAGACAAGGAGTCAATGTACATCAGTTGGGACAGGACTGGTGGATGAATGGGGTGTGTGGCAGGATTTTATATTCCCCACTGCCACCCTTCATCCTGCCTCTCCCTACCAGCAGGTGTGAACATTGGAGGGAACACATAAATCCAGCAGTTGATTTGGTCATCGTATAGCCCGAGCTATCTGAAGAGAGGTAACAGGCAGCCTTTGCTCATCCTTGTACCTATTGAAGCTCTTCAGTAGCCCATTGATTGAATGGGAAGGTCAGCGACTATAGCTTAAGACAAGCCAAGACTAGGAGACACTCCCTTTGCGTAATACTTAGATTTAGATTAGATTACTTACAGTGTGGAAACAGGCCCTTCGGCCCAACAAGTCCCACACCGACCCGCCGAAGCGCAACCCACCCATACCTCTACATATCTGATACCTGTTAATCTTACAACGTTAGTTACTATTTCTCCCTGCAGTGCAAGTCTGTTACTCCTTCAAGTGTGTCAGAGAGATACCATGAGGAGTTGACAATAGTCGAATATGTTCAGTAGATGCCATGATGCTATGTGATGCTGAACATCATGGAGACTCCTCACAGCCAGTGACGAACTGAAGATGACAGTTATCTGCTCTGACCTCTATGCTGATATTTATGGACATCTATTTATTTTACACATTTGATAAGATAAGAAGCTGAACATTAATAAAGTGAGACATCATGTGGATAGAGTGGGCGAGTTGGAGCATGGGTTCCTTCAGCTCTGGCCATTCTAATATATTGACTTTCTATGTGCTGTACACCTCTCTGCCCCAAATACTGGTGACCTCTTCATTCATTCATTCACTCCAATATTTCTGGAAACAGAGACCTGGGAAAGAAAAGGGATGTTGTAGGACCCACTGACCTTGTGATCTTGCTTCCAGATGATGCAGTAGGCTCTCTACATAGATATTGATCCACAGTGTGTCCTTTATGACCATGAAGTTAGGTATCATGCTGGCATCATGTTAGCACAGTTACATTTGGGATTGATGGAGATTTGTGTCATGTTCTTCTTTAGTTCTTCCAAGAACTACAATGTTATCTGCTATACAGGGATAACCTGGCAGATTCTCCATGATACAATCTCTATGTTGTTGGAATATGGCCTGGCTAATGGATAATCCAAATGGTAATCTGAGGAAATAGTATTGACCAAAAATGTTCTAAATGATGTCCATTGCTGTGACACCAGGAAAAGATATATGAATTAATATCTATTCAGATGTTGAGCCTGGATAAATGCTTGGCACCTGAGAAATTGGAAATAAACTCTACCACAGTAAGAACCTTATGTTGCCATCTCTTTTATTTTCAATATTCAGTTGCCTTGATTCTAAACATATACACATAGAGCCATCTTTCTTCAAAATACAAGTAATGGAGGTGCACCAGTCAACTTGAGGTTCAACTTTGCGAATGATGTTGTTTTGTTGTTTTGTGCAATGGAATCTAATTTCAGTTTGAGCATATCATGAATATACTTACTGAACCTCCAAGCAGATTCAATGCTGGTTGGGCATTACCTTTCAGATATAACTTTGTATCACCCTTAAAGTTGTCAATATAATCAAATCTGAATTATCTTATAGGTTAGTCTGGTTATGGATTGACTTGCTTTTACAGTCTTCAACTTTCTGTGTTTGAACTAAGATGTCTGTTATCTCATGGATTGTAATAACACGTAGATGTGTCTATGCTGGTAGACCAATAACAGAGGGTCCAGTTGTTTCAGTGATGTAAAAGATTTCAGATGTCCATCCCAATGAGTGGCATTGCTATTTAAAACAGATAATGTCATGGGCATGGGATGTTAACATCTCATGTATGGACTGCCCTACAACGTTTCAGTTGACTGAGCAAAATTCATGTAGGATGTATGAAAGATGGCATTTTTACTCATATCAGTGTCAACTTTGCCATATAATGTATATTATATTTTCCTTTTGGAGTAGATTACTTGGATGGAAGTAAAGGCTTCACCTTTTTTGATGGTGTCCATTTATTGTGTCAAATTACTCAAATATACTATCTGACTGGAGTCTGTAACATTGATATTATCGATAATTCCTGGACATCATTGACATGCTAGTGTGAAATGGATGAAACTTTAGAAATTACATTGATTTTGTCCCTTGATTGATTTTCATGTACATGCTCCTTTGGAGCATTGTGTTTTACTGGACAATTGGATTTCTTGCTGTCTTTTAGCCCAATCCATGTTCTCTTGTGGAACAGAGCTTGAAGATGGTATGAAATGCTAGATACTGTTTTGGTGACAGCTCATGCAAGATTCCAATGTATAATTGCTTTAAATTTCCATCCTTCTTCTCGCAGTGCTTTCACACTGTCTGTTTAGAAGTGCTTGTATGAAGGATTTACTGGGAGTACAGGCAATGATCACTTACATAAGTCATTCAGCTAAATTAGCTCCAGTGAAATTATTCTTTATCTTTACATGGGCACATGCCTATGAGTTGGTTGATTGTTTAATCTGTTTGGGTTTGATATGAGATATGGCTTTATTTCATCCTCGGAAGAAACACTTTAGCAGAGCAGGATATTAGGGCTGTCTTGGGCCTTTTGCAAAACTGCTGTTATTGAGTTGGTCACATAAGGGCTTCCAGTTTTTGTCAAGGAGACATAGAAGCACTCACAAGTGTTCCTTCTGCATTGGTGTTACTGTGCTTAGGTACAGGTTATAGCACTTTGGTCTTGATTGCTGGTTATAAATCACAGCTCTGAAATCACATATAGCATGAGTTAGTAAAAGAAATTCTTAGCGTCCACAACTGTTGCTACCATATCTTCAACCTTAAGTGCCAAATAACTGCCATCAGCATTTAGTGTCCACTTACTGCCATCATGATGCAGTTTATTGGGCCAAACACCACAAAGAGTATGATGTGGTCTGAGTGCTTCTCTTTCTATTAGTCCATGGAAATATACCACATTTACTGAGACGGATCCCTTGAAGTTTATTCACAATACTTAACAGTTTGCACTGTTGTAAAATTTCAGACTTATACATAGTTTAGGTTCTATGCTTGCTGATGTCACTGCTACATTACATAACTGTAACAGTAAACCTTTCCTATGTTCCTTCTACACATAGCTGATTGCAATTAGCATGTAATACACTGAATCCAATGCTGCACAACTGTTGAAGGGAGGCCTATACTGTTTTTCTGGGAATAATGAGGTAGCAGTGAGAAGAGTGTGACACTTACCCTAGCAGAGCGGAGAAAAGATCTGCTCCTCCAGAAAGCACTTCCTCAACCTCTGAGATTGACAATACCGTGCCTCAGAGGAGGCTTTAGCATGGCTGCCTCTTGCACCTTCTTCAGCTCAGATACTGACAACCAGCTAGAACTTCAGGTTAGAAAGCTTATGAGCACAATCCAATGAGTGCATCACTGCAGCAACTCCACAGCTGACCAAGGAAGAAACACCCAGGGCTCTGGCGCACGGAAGAAAGGACCCGGTTATGCCAGTAATCAGGGACTTTATCTGCATGCATTGGGAATAATAGAAGCAGCCAGCAGGTATCGGGGACGCAGTGACCCCTATTGCTAAGAGCAGCACATATATTTTTCAAAGCCAGTGAGCTAAAGTCATCAGGTATCTGTTCTGATTTCCATGTCGAGAATTCATAGAATCACAAAATCATAGAATCCCTTTGGTCTGAAATCATCGGTCTATTGAGTTGACACTGACCCTCTGAAGAACATCTCACCCAGACCCAAACTCCTACCCTACTGCTGTAACCCTGAATTTCCCATGGCTAATCCACCTGTCCCACACATCCCTTGTTACTATGGGCAATTTAATATGGCCAATCCACCTGACCTGCACATAGTTGGACTGGGGGGGAAACAGGAGCACCCAGAGGAAACCCATGCAGACACAGACAGAATATGCAAACTCCATACTCCACAATTCTACTTCGTTCAGCATGTTTAGTCAGCAAAAGCTGAATATTAATGAGGTGAGATGATCCATTAATTAGTCATTCAACAAGCAATAAACCCCCTCAATTAGAAACTCACTGCTGCCTACTGAGAAACTCACCTCAATGCCTGGTATATGCAATAAAATGAGCAGCAAGTTGCTTTCAATATCAAGAGAGGTCTCACCGAACTTCCTGTGCGATTCTGCCATAAATCTCCCCATAGCCCATGTTGCTCAGGCCCCTAAAAAATGTTTGCTCTCCAATTCTAGCTTCGACATCTTTCTTCACCAAGCTGTTGGTTTTTTGAATCAATATTTCCATCGTTAAATATTACATTTTTAATTTTAGTATCGTAATATTGCTATTAAATAGTTGTTATACAAACCATATGCCATGCTATTTGTTAAAGTCAAATAAAAATACCATTTCCTTAATAAGGTTGCAGTATATTATTTTGCTATACCTGAAACAGATGGAAATTATTTCAAGTTATTTTCATTGATATTCATTATAATAGCTTCTTATTCTCTGAGCACAAAATGGTCCTCGTAAAAAAATGTTTCCATAGTTCAAGGAAATCAAACTCATGAAAATAAAGTAAAATTAAAAACATGATGCAATGTTGCCACATCATAGTTTCATAGAAATTACTGAGATCTGGAAAATAAATTAAATACATGCTGATATGCAGTCACCAGGACAAAACAGGATAATAATGTTGGAAAACGGGAGTCAATGAAGTTGTCTTTATGCATACTTTATGAAGTAAGTAAGAAGTCACAAATTTATTGATAGATAAAGCAAATGAAAATGTTTCTTAATTCGTGAGGAATGCTGAATACAGAAAAACAAAGGCTTCATAGCCAACCACATATGCGATTGTACAACATGCACAGAATATTTCTCTGGACAGTTCAGTCATCCTGGAAGTGGATTGCTATAAAATTCTCTCAGGTCTCTTTGGCTCAGTACTCTTTTTGTTTCCTTTCATGTATGGTTGCCTTGATTATCTCAGGATCTTCACCCTCATCTTCCTCTTTAGAGGTATTCATACTCCTGCACCTCCTCCTCAGCCTACTCCAGTGACTTAGATTGGTCATGACAAAGTCTACCACAATGATGAAAGACAATTTCTGAGATATACAGCATTGTATTGTTTGTCCACGCTCGGCTCATTTTCTGAAGTCCTATTTCTGAGAAGTATCATCCATCAGGTTTGCAAGTGCCATTCTTGGAAACTCAGCAACAATCCTTATATATACCAAGAGGTTTTGAAACAGGCTGGCATTTCTGAGTAATCCAGGATGTAAGAATCCTTGGATGTCTAGTACAGACCGACACTATCTGGATGTTGTGATCACTAATGACTTGTAGATTAAGGGAGTGGAATGCTTTTCTGATGAAGACTGCTGGTTTATAGTAGGGTGCTCTGGTTACTGCAGATATAATTGATTGCACCATGATCCTGTGGTAAACCAGTCATGACTAAGAATCTTCATGCTCTTGCTTTCTGATTCCATGTATCAGTGGGGAAAGAAATTAATTACTGGATTTCTATAAGGAGTGCATCAGTGACCTCCAGGGTACACTTACAGAGTTATTCCCTGGGAAATGCCATAGAGGTCCCCAATAGTTCTCTTAAGTGCTCATTGCCATGCAAATTACAAGTAAATGTTACCTTTAAGACTACTGAGATGGAATTGCCACTCTATCCATGCAACCCCACATCTTCAAACAATTACCTGCATAAGTACATGATGACTAAGGACATCCAGAGATGTCTTCTTGCCACTCAACTGGAGATAGATGCATTGAGGCCTATCGATCTTGTATCATGTGAGAGCTCTCCTTTGATATGGTGGCTGTTCTCCAGACCTTCCTTCCACATCAATTGTTGGCAGTTGCTGCTCTTGCTGTTCTCATAGGTATTTTTAACAAATAGTTCCTTTGGAGCTGTAGAAGCACAAAGAGAATGATATGGTTGATTTGTGCTATGTTCCTTTCACTACATCAAGAACTGTGAAAATAGTAATCAAAAACACATTCCTGTTAATGGAATGTATTACCCTAGGCATCATTCACCATGAAGATTTGCATAAAGTCCTTGACTGGCAAAGGCCTCAATAGCATGTGATTTTGCATTGCTGTGTGGTTCCTTGCCTTCCAACATCTCAGGTGTTTGAAGGTATCTAATATTTCATAGGTTGTCTTCCTCACGTGAATCACTCTGTCAGCAACCAATAATCATCCTGAAGTTATTCTTATTGCCACTAAAAGTGACAATGTAGCCTTGCTATGACACCGCGGTAAAAATAACTAGGTAAAAACAAGGACTGCAGATGCTGGAAACCAGAGTCTAGATTAGAGTGGTGCTGGAAAAGCACAGCAGTTTAGGCAGCATCCGAGGAGCAGTAAAATCGATGTTTCGGGCAAAAGCCCTTCATCAGGAATACAGGCAGAGAGCCTGAAGGGTGGAGAGATAAATGAGAGGAGGGTGGGGGTGGGGAGAAAGTAGCATAGAGTACAATAGGTGAGTGGGGGAGGGGATGAAGGTGATAGGTCAGGGGGAGGATGGAGTGGATAGGTGGAAAAGAAGATAGGCAGGTAGGACAAGTCATGGGGACAGTGCTGAGCTGGAAGTTTAGAACTAGGGTGAGGTGGGGGAAGGGGAAATGAGGAAACTGTTGAAGTCTACATTGATGCCCTGGGGCTGAAGTGTTCCGAGGCGTAAGATGAGGCCTTCTTCCTCCAGGCGTCTGGTGGTGAGGGAGCAGCCGTGAAGGAGGCCCAGGACCTCCATGTCCTCAGCAGAGTGGGAGGGGGAGTTGAAATGTTGGGTCACATGGCAGTGTGGTTGATTGGTGCAGGTGTCCCAGAGATGTTCCTTAAAGCGCTCTGCTAGGAGGCGTCCAGTCTCCCCAATGTAGAGGAGACTGCATTGGGAGCAACGGACACAATAAATGATATTGGTGGATGTGCAGGTAAAACTTTGATGGATGTGGAAGGCTCCTTTAGGGCCTTGGATGGAGGTGAGGGTGGAGGTGTGGGTGCAGGTTTTGCAATTCCTGCGGTGGCAGGGGAAGGTGCCAGGACGGGAAGGTGGGTCCTAGAGGGGCGTGGACCTGACCAGGTAGTCATGGAGGGAATGGTCTTTGCGTAAGGTGGAAAGGGGTGGGGAGGGAAATATATCCCTGGTGGTGGGGTCCGTTTGGAGGTGGCGGAAATGTCGGCGGATGATTTGGTTTATGCGAAGGTTGGTAGGGTGGAAGGTGAGCACCAGGGGCGTTCTGTCCTTGTTACGGTTGGAGGGGTGGGGTCTGAGGGCGGAAGTGCGGGATGTGGATGAGATACGTTGGAGGGCACCTTTAACCACGTGGGAAGGGAAATTGCGGTCTCTAAAGAAGGAGGCCTTCTGGTGTGTTCTGTGGTGGAACTGATCCTCCTGGGAGCAGATACGGCGGAGGTGGAGGAATTTGGAAATACGGAATGGCATTTTTGCAGGAGATAGGGTGGGAAGAGGTGTAATCCAGGTAGTTGTGGGAGTCGGTGGGTTTGTAAAAGATGTTGGTGTCAAGTCGGTCATCATTAATGGAGATGAAGAGGTCCAGGAAGGGGAGGGAGGTGTCAGAGATGGTCCAGGTAAATTTAAGGTCAGGGTGGAATGTGTCCCTCACCCCAGTTCTAAACTTCCAGCTCAGCACTGTCCCCATGACTTGCCCTACCTGCCTATCTTCTTTTCCACCTATCCACTCCATCCTCCCCCTGACCTATCACCTTCATCCCCTCCCCCACTCACCTATTGTACTCTATGCTACTTTCTCCCCACCCCCACCCTCCTCTCATTTATCTCTCCACCCTTCTGGCTCTCTGCCTGTATTCCTGATGAAGGGCTTTTGCCCGAAACGTCAATTTTACTGCTCCTCGGATGCTGCCTGAACCTCTGTGCTTTTCCAGCACCACTCTAATCTAGACTCTTGCTATGATGCTGCTCCAATGGACACCAGGTTTCAAACATTCTGTGTCCTGTGTGTGAGGATATGGTAACTACAGTTTCACAGTTTTCAGTTCTTTGGATTGTCTGCCATCATTATTGAGAAAGTTGAAGTATTGAGAGAATATCCCTTACTCCGTTGACATTAGTAGATGTAAAGGAGATTCCAATCTATTTCTCCGAATACTTCATGAAAGCAGATTATAGTTGGAAGGAATGAGCTGTGTAAAAATGCTACTGACTGGGAATTGAAGGCAAATGCTGGACGATGACAAGTCACTGAACAACCAATTCCTGGAGTGTCCCTTCAGTCACCACACTTTCCAACAATCAATTATGCCCCCTTTCAGGAAAAAAAATAGTTTTTATATAGCTTTCTCAAAATTGAAAACACATTGTGCAGTTGACCTTTGGATCAAAATGATGTTTTTTTCAAATTTGTGTTCACTGCAGTGAGCTGCAGCCTGCCCATGTGACCTACAATATCCCTACCATTCTGCACTTCCCACGCCACTTCCCAAATCCCTATTTCCCAAATAATCTTTTATTCTCCCACAGTTTCAGTTGCACTCCAATATTTCCATTAATCAATCTAGACTAAAGTGGTGCTGGAAAAGCTCAGCAGTTCAGGCAGCATCCAAGGAGCAGGAAAATCGACATTTCGGGCAAAAGCCCTTCAGCAGGAATAGAGCTTAGAGTGATGAGGAAAACCTCTTCAAGGCAGGCATCCTTGCAAGAGGATTTGCAGTAAGGTTAAAAATCAACTAGGCAAAAGCAAGGACTGCAGATGCTGGAAACCAGATTCTAGACTAGAGTGGTGCTGGAAAAGCACAGCAGTTCAGGCAGCATCCGAGGAGCAGGAAAATCGATGTTTCGGGCAAAAGCCCCTTGACCCTGTTTTAACAACCCCCAGCTTCTCACAAATGAGGACTGAATGTCCAAGTCACCTCCATGTACCAATGTTCCAGTGCCCTCCCTAGATCTAGGCCAGAGTTACCCTGAGTTTCATTGAACCCCACTTTGAGACCCGTAGCCTATCAGTTTGCACATTGCTAAGTTCAATTGGATTCTATGACTGCAACCATTAACTCAGCTTTCAATAAAATCAGACCAATCTGAGATGGTCACAGCCTTGATGATACTCCCTTTGTTTAACTAAAACCCCTCCTCTACCACTCTCCAGCAACTCATCCCCGAACTAACTTTGTAAAAAGTCTGCAAATGATGAACTAGCCAGGCCAGAACTGACGCTGCTTGATCTCCCAACACTCAAACTGGAAAAGTACCAATGTTTGGGATTAAATTAGACAAACCACCTGCCTGATCCTGGCTGACATTTTTCCCACCGCTGAAGTAGTCCATCTCCGGAACTGACTGTGGTGGTAGCCTCATGCCACTAATCGTATCTCCTCTTTCATAGAACATAGAACATAGAACATAGAAGAATACAGCGCAGTACAGGCCCTTGGGCCCTCGATGTTGCGCCGATCCAAGCCCACCTAAACTACACTAACCCACTATCCTCCATATACCTATCCAATGCCCTCTTAAATGCCCATAAAGAGGGAGAGTCCACCACTGTTACTGGCAGGGCATTCCATGAACTAACGACTCGCTGAGTGAAGAACCTACCCCTAACATCAGTCCTATATCTACTCCCCCTTAATTTAAAGCTATGCCCCCTTGTAATACCCGACTCAATACGCGGGAAAAGGTTCATACTGTCGACCCTATCTAACCCCCTAATCATCTTGTACACCTCAATCAAGTCACCCCTAAACCTTCTTTTCTCTAGTGAAAACAGCCCCAAGTGCCTCAGTCTTTCCTCATACGATTTTCCTTCCATACCAGGCAACATCCTGGTAAACCTCCTCTGCACCCGTTCCAATGCCTCCACATCCTTCCTATAGTATGGCGACCAAAACTGCACACAATATTCCAGATGCGGCCGTACCAGAGTCTTATACAACTGCATCATGACCTCAGGACTCCGGAACTCAATTCCTCTACCAATAAAAGCCAGAACGCCATATGCCTTCCTCACCGCACTATTTACCTGGGTGGCAACTTTCAGAGATCTGTGTACATGGACACCAAGATCCCTCTGCTCATCCACACTACCAAGTATCCGACCATTAGCCCAGTACCCCATCTTTTTGTTATTCTTCCCAAAGTGAATCACCTCGCACTTAGCTACATTGAATTCCATCTGCCACCTTTCTGCCCAGCTCTGCAGCTTCTCTATATCCTGCTGTAACCTGCCACATGCTTCCTCACTGTCAACAACTCCTCCGACTTTCGTGTCATCCGCAAACTTGCTCACCCAACCTTCTAACCCCTCTTCCAGGTCATTTATAAAAATGACAAACAGCAATGGTCCCAAAACAGATCCTTGCGGAACACCGCTAGTGACGGCACTCCATGAAGAAACTTTGCCATCAACTACTACCCTCTGTCTTCTTCCATCCAGCCAATTCCTAATCCAAACCTCCAACTCACCCTCAATGCCATATCTCCGTATTTTCTGCAGTAGCCTACCATGGGGAACCTTATCAAACGCCTTACTAAAATCCATATATACCACATCTACCGCTTTCCCCTCATCAACCTCCTTCGTCACCTTTTCAAAGAATTCAATAAGGTTTGTGAGGCACGACTTGCCCTTCACAAAACCATGCTGACTATCCTTGATCACATTTCCTGTTTACACATTGTCATGCTCTTTATCCACATGTCCAATGTTTTAGGCATGCACTGACATTGATACAGAACCACTTCCTTCAGCTACCTGTTAACCTTGTTTTCACATCAATGCTTAACTGTGTCCAAAACCATAAGCCTTGCCTTCTGTGCTATGTTCTGGATCAGTGGTGCTGGAAGAGCACAGCAATTCAGGCAGCATCCGAGGACAGGCAAAATCGACGTTTCGGGCAAAAGCCCTTCATCAGGAATAAAGGCAGAGAGCCTGAAGCGTGGAGAGATAAGGTAGAGGAGGGTGGGGGTGGGGATAGAGTAGCATAGAGTACAATAGGTCAGTGGGGGAGGAGATGAAGGTGATAGGTCAGGGAGGAGAGGATAAACCAAATCATCCGCCGACATTTCCGCCACCTCCAAACAGACCCCACCACCAGGGATATATTTCCCTCCCCACCCCTCTCCGCCTTCCGCAAAGACCGTTCCCTCCATGACTACCTGGTCAGGTCCACGCCCCCCTACGACCCACCCTCCCATCCTGGCACTTTCCCCTGCCACCGCAGGAACTGTAAAACCTGTGCCCACACCTCCTCCCTCACCTCCATCCAAGGCCCTAAAGGAGCCTTCCACATCCATCAAAGTTTTACCTGTACATCCACTAATATCATTTATTGTATCCGTTGCTCCCGATGCGGTCTCCTCTACATTGGGGAGACTGGGCGCCTCCTAGCAGAGCGCTTTAGGGAACATCTCCGAGACACCCGCACCAATCAACCAAATCGCCCCGTGGCTCAACATTTCAACTCCCCCTCCCACTCTGCCGAGGACATGGAGGTGCTGGGCCTCCTCCACCGCCGCTCCCTCACCACCAGACGCATGGAAGAAGAACGCCTCATCTTCCGCCTCGGAACACTCCAACCCCAGGGCATCAATGTGGACTTCAACAGCTTCCTCATTTCCCCTTCCCCCACCTCATCCTAGTTTCTAACCTCCAGCAACACGATCCCCTGACGTGTCCGGACTTGTCCGACCTGCCTAGCTCCTTTTCCACCTATCCACTCCACCCTCTCCTCCCTGACCTATCACCTTCATCTCCTTCCCCACTGACCTATTGTACTCTATGCTACTCTCTCCCCACCCCCACCCTCCTCTAGCTTATCTCTCCATGCTTCAGGCTCTCTGCCTTTATTCCTGATGAAGGGCTTTTGCCCGAAACGTCGATTTTGCCTGTCCTCGGATGCTGCCTGAATTGCTGTGCTCTTCCAGCACCACTGATCCAGAATCTGGTTTCCAGCATCTGCAGTCATTGTTTTTACCTTCTGTGCTATGTTGCCAATCTGAAGCACCAAATGCTATGTTGCTGCTCTCCAGCTGGGATCTGTGATGAGAATGAGAATTCTCAACTGAGAATGAATTCACGGGCAAGTGATGGCCTTGTGGAATTATCATAGACTATTAATCCAGAGACCCCATTAAGACCAGAAGACGATAAAACATCGGAGTAGAAATTAGGCCAATCTGCCCATCAGGTCTGCTCCAACATTCAATTATGGCTGATAAATAAACTGGATGACATCCTTCTGTGTCATAAAATTTCCATGATTAAATGTACTGTTTTGTAAATGGTTCCAGTATTTTGCCTCTGCTGATGTTCTTATATAATTCTGTAGCTCTTTTTATTGGGTAATGCATCAGCATTATTGGCATTACAAACGCAAAATGGGATACACTCACATTTGATGTTGAATGAATATTAAGTTTCCTGAACTTACCCTGACAGTTGGTGCCTGCAATTGCCCTGAGAAACTTTGGACCAGGAAGGTAAAAGAAACACAGTCAGTGTTCCTGCCACTGAAATTCTAATATGTGACTCCCATAAGGAAATATGCATGACATACAGCGATGACAGGTTTTGACATGTCAATGGCAACCTTTCTTTCTCTTTCCCAATTTTCTTACAGCCCCAGTTAAATAGCTTGCCAATACTCTGTATGTATAACCTTAAACTTGAAGAATGGTTACTTGAATGAGGACACAGTGGGAATTTGGCTCAAACCAAACAGTAGAATATCATGAATATTACCTTCAAGAGAGAAGTTCAGAGCACAATAGTAGTTTCCTGTTAAGTCATAATTCCTAGAGACTTTCCATCATAAAAGAACTATTTACCAGCTGGAATAGCTCTTGGTTTTGCTGCTCATGGCTGCATTGCCTAGCAATGATACAGTGATGTTGTGAAATAAAATACAAATTATGACAAATTAATAACCTGCATTAGAATCCAGCATATTCATCTTCTTGTTATTTTTAAACTGTGAATAAATGGATCTTCAGAATCTCTGTGTGCCCAAGATATTTCATGAGGATATTTAGAAACGTTTGGTAGAATTATTTGCCTTGTTCACTTAAAAATGCTTGCGTGGTGATCAGCTTTAAAAAAAATTCAACTGTCAACAACAAATTCTGCAACAGTTCAACTTTCTGCTAAGTTCATCTCATCTTTTCTGAATTTTCCAGTTTATTGTCAAAGCATTTCAATTTCAAAGGCAAATATGCAGAAATTTATGAAGCATGACTAAAGTAATGATATGTGACATTTATAATTTTCTTATGAAAAAGTGATTCAGGGTTTTGAAATCGTATTCTGCTTTCATTTCGAAGTATGTTTTGAAATTTATTTTGCCTCCGACAGGGACCAAACATATGGTCCTTATTAAGATTGAATCCAGTTAATGCCTTAGTGGCCACTTTTCTAACATCACAGCACTTCATTCATTTATCAGCTTGATCATGACAGAATGGGAAAGCATATTCCACACAGTCTCTGCATTGTGTTTAACCTGCTGCATTTAAAGATGATGTGGAGGTGCCGTTGTTGGACTGGGATGGACAAAGTCAGAAGTTCAGAGTAGTGCTCTGAAAGCTTATGATTTCAAATAAACCCGTTGGATGATAACCTGGTGTCATGTGACTTCTGACTTTGCATTTAAAGAGGCAGTGATGGTGCTGCCCTACTGTCACTTTGATAATGCTGATGCTATTGCAAATCCAGCAGGTCAACGTCCATTTTCTTCCTTGTTCTTGGTAAATAGAAAGAAAAGGAATTTTAAATATTTTTAAAAATTCTTTATACTTAGGCAAAAGATAAACCAAAGAAGACTGGAGGTTAGTTATTGCAATGTTCAAAAGTACAAGCTATTATGGTAAACGTTCCAGTTTCCTTTTATCCTACATGCTGCCTGCTTTAACCCTAAGATCACAGCTCAATGCGTGAAAATACCAAGATAAAGAAGAAAATAGGATCTATTGTTATCTATTTCATTTTGAAATAAATACTTGCTGGTTCTGGAAACAGGGGGTTACTAAACTGGATCAATACAATGAAATAGCCTCAGCTGAAATTCAGACATTCAGTACATTCATTTTAACTGTATGATTGTTGCTTGACAGTGTCAAGATCAGTATGGTGCAACAACTTGCATTTATGTAGTAATTTGTCACAACGCCCTTTCCTAGAGCTGTAAGGAAAATGGATGTCAAACAAAGGAAGAATAAGTTTGATCAAAAGCTTAGTCAAAGCTGTAGAATTACAATAGATTGATACAGTGTTGAAGGATGCCAGCTGGTCATGCCTTTTGGTAGAACCAACAATTAAGTTTGATTCTTCAGTTCTCTCTATTTCTGTTTATATTGCAAAAACATATTCATAAAAATATCTTTGTGTACATATACAAGTACTGAGCCATTGTCTACAGTCTTTACACTTAATTAAAAAACAAGCATTGGAATTTAATAATCCCTGCAATTGCAAAAAACCCAAGTCATTTCCTACTCATGCAGGACACTATTTACATAGTTTTTGAGGCAACAAAAGGGTCTGATAACTAAACAGACTCTCGTTGTACTTTGGGAAAGATCTCAGGTGGTGGTCTTTCCCAATCCTTCTGAGGTCAAACTTGTTTTATACAGGATTGTCAAAACTCGGTGTATGTATTTTGCACCTCCTCTTTAAGTGATTTGGGTTAGCTTTAAGTGGTGTTAGACACTCATTATATTGTGGATGCATCCAATGAAAAATGTACTTAGCAATTGTTGGATATTGAATGCATTGGAACAAGGCAGCGTGATATCATGCATCATGATAAACAAGTGTGGCATACTTATGTATCCTGCCCCTGTATTTGGGGGTTATCCAAAGTAGTCCATCCGAATCAGTTCAGGATGTATGAAACTACAAATTGCCATTTTTATATTAGTGTCAACTATAAAATTAACATAGTTTTATGACATTTATTTGTCAAGAAAAAATGTTTAGCCATTTATTTTAAAGGAATGTGTTTCTTAACCAAAATGACTGTTAGACTGATGTTCTAGAATTGTATTCTGTATTTGAACATTTATGGAACAGGCATGTGGAGTGTATGACCTTTTTCACACTTAGAGACTAGTCTTAATCCAAATGCAAGCATTAACTGGTTTTGCAAAAGCTTGAACTAGTTTGGGCCTTCTTTCTTACTTCCATATTTCTGAAAAACTTAAAGTTGATACTTTGCTGATTTTTTTTTACATCTAACAATTAGAGTCATAGAGTCAGAGAGATGTACAGCTTGGAAACAGACACTTTGGTCCAACCTGTCCATGCTGACCACATATCTCAACCCAATCTAGTCTCACCTGCCAGCACCCGGCCCATATCCCTCCAAACTCTTCCTATTCATATACCCATCCAAATGCCTCTTAAATGTTGCAATTGTACCAGCCTCTACCACTTCCTCTGGTAGTTCATTCCACATAAATACCACCCTCTGTGTGAAAAAGTTGCCCCTTAGGTCTCTTTTATATCTTTCCCCTCTCACCCTAAATCTATGCCCTCTAGTTCTGGACTCACCGACCCCTGGGAAAAGACTTTGCCTATTTACCCTATCCATGCCCCTCATAATTTTGTAAACCTCTATAAGGTCAACCCTCAGCCTCTGATGCTCAAGGGAAAACAGCTCCAGCCTGTTAAGCCTCTCCCTTTGGCTCAAATCCTCCAAACCTGGCAACTTCCTTGTAAATCTTTTCTGAACCCTTTTGGCATTTGGATGGGTATCCTTCCGATAGGAAGGAGACCAGAATTGTACGCAATATTCCAAGTGGCCCAACCAATGTCCTCTACAGCCACAACATGACCTCCCAACTCCTGTACTCAATACTCTGACCAATAAAAGAAAGCATACCAAATGCCTTCTTCACTATCCTATCTACCTGTGACTCCACTTTCAAGGAGCTATGAACCTGCACTCCAAGGTCTCTTTGTTCAGCAACACTCCCTAGGACCTTACCATTAAGTGTATAAGTCCTGCTAAGATTTGCTTTCCCAAAATGCAGCACCTCGCATTTATCTGAATTAAACTCTATCTGCCACTTCTCAGCCCATTGGCCCATCTGGTCAAGATCCCGTTGTAATCTGAGGTAACCCTCTTCGCTGTCTACTACACCTCCAATTTTGGTGTCATCTGCAAACTTACTAACTGTACCTCTTATGCTCGCATCCAAATCCTTTATGTAAATGACAAAAAGTAGAGGACCCAGCACTGATCCTTGTGGCACTCCACTGGTCACAGGCCTCCAATCAGAAAAACAACCCTCCACCACCACCCTCTGTCTTCTACCTTTGAGCCAGCTCTGTATCCAAATAGCTAGTTCTCCCTGTATTCCATGAGATCTAAACTTGCTAATCAGTTTCCCATGGGGAACCTTGTCGAACACCTTACTGAAGTCCATATAGATTACATCTACCACTCTGCCCTCATCAATCCTCTTTGTTACTTCTTCAAAAAACTCAATCAAGTTTGTGAGACATGATTCCACAAGCACAAAGCCATGTTGATTATCCCTAATCGGTTCTTGCGCTTTTTTACACTGACCTTGCGCTTTTTTACACTGACGGGCAGCACGGTGGCATAGTGGTTAGCACTGCTGCCTCACAGCGCCAGAGACCCGGGTTCAATTCCCGACTCAGGCGACTGACTGTGTCGAGTTTGCACATTCTCCCCATGTCTGCGTGGGTTTCCTCCAGGTGCTCCGGTTTCCTCCCACAGTCAAAAAAGATGTGCGGGTCAGGTGAATTGGCCATGCTAAATTGCCTGTAGTGTTAGGTTAAAAAAGGGGTAAATGTAGGGGTGTGGGTGGGTTGCGCTTCGACGGGGCGGTGTGGACTTGTTGGGCCGAAGGGCCTGTTTCCACACTGTAAGTAATCTAATCTAATCTACACTGAGCAATTGTATCTACTTTTAAAGTTTTTCAGGGTTTTAATGTCTCGAAGCTATGCAAACCTTCAATCACAATTTTGCATGGTAGATTGTAGGTGAGCGCTTTGCATAAATTTTCTTTCAGTATTAGTTTAACAAAGTTATGTTTAAATTAACAATTTATGTAAGATAGCGCATAAAAGAGTATTCAAGAAACGCATCTACCATTACTAAAAGAAATGAACCTATTTTTCGTCACATAGCATATCATGAAATCTATTCTCAGTTAACTTCAAAATGAATGGCCTAAAGTTGTTGCGTCAGAGGTTATGTTATGTATTCTTTAGAAGCAGATATTTAGACCAAAGATGTGCAGGTTCAGTGCACATGCTAAATTTCCCATAGTGTCTCAGGATTGTGCAGGCTTGGTGGATTAGCCATGGGAAATGCAGGGTTACAGGATAGGGTTGCGTGGGGGTCTGGGTGAGATGCTCTTTGGAGGGTCACTGTGGACTCCATGGGCCGAATGGTCTGCTTTCAGTCCATAGGGATTCTATAAAATATTTATTAAATAAATGCTTGTTGGCATAGGGAATTTGCACTTCAGAAATAAGCACTTACGTGAATTGTTTGTTTTTATACATGATTAGCTGAAGGAATTTAAATATGTTGTCTGTTTTTTGTTACCAATGAGAGGGCTGGTTTCCAATAGTGATATCATCAATAGACACTAACAGCATATCTGCTGAGCTTTACACATGGATGATATTAGATGAGCTTACATGGAAAGAGAAGGGCGCAGGGTTGTGAATTCGATATCTGAAGTTGCATACAGTGATTGGAGGGCCCTAGGTTTGATTGGTGACATTGGGTAGCACAGGAGGTATGAGGGATTATGGGATGGCTACATGACTATGGGATGACTACATGACACCATAGGGACTATAGTTGGTCTTGGAGAAAGGATACATTAACATAAGGTGACACTAGTCAGGGTACACTGTCAGGGTAAGGAGTGTGAGCTGGAGGGATTTCTTTTCATTTTTATTTGCAAATTTGGACCACATCACTGGAGCTGATGGATTTTACATTCATCCCACCTTGAGAACCAACAGGTTCTCTGGCTCTTCCCAGATCACTCAGCTCAGCTCCAAAATCACCCTCCCTGAGAGAAAACCAGAAAAGCAGGCAGATAATTTTAATGGTTGGGTTTACGGAGTCAGGATTTCTCTTGACTAGGATTGAAAACTAGTTTTCCTTTAGTATCTTAGATTCATTCTTTGTTCTATAATCATACTGTGAAGAACCTCGGGAGGTTTCATAAATCTGAGGGTTCGATGTAAATGCACCTCATTTTCCACTTGGGGATTCTGCAGCCTTTGGGACTCAATATCAAGTTCAACAATTTAAGGGCCTGAGCACGTTTTCCCATGTTTTTACCTCATTTCCATATACCAGGCATTGTCATCACAACCTTCCCGTTGTCAGCTTCTAAGAGTCCCAATTAGCAGCTATGGATTCCCACAGGCGGACCTTTATAATTCCTTTGCCTGTCCAGTTGTTGTTTTCTCTCTCTCTCTCTGGGCTTCATCTCCAACTGTTGTTTACTCCTCACCTCCTCCCTCACTTCATCTGCTATTTACTAAGCTTTCCATAGCTATAATCAGTCATTGGACTTTTTTTCTATTCCCAGACACTGCCAGACCTACTGAGTTTTCCCAGCAATTTCTGTTTTCGTTTTTGATTTCCAGCATTTACAGTTCATTGGTTCTTTTGCTATGTACATGAATGTCATCATTATCTAATATTTATGAATTTAGTAGCCACTATTAGCAGTGATTTTAGAATTGATGAAACTGCAGAAAACCTTGGCTTTGATCATTCATCTGCTTATAACAAAACAAGCACCAAATCAGAGACCTGCATTTTTGCTCCATTGACATATTGTACTGAATTGGCACTATTTAAAATTCTGAGTGAATTCTCACACTGTTTAATGATATCAGTGAGGGGACTTTCTGTTGACAAGTTTTCTCTTTAGTAGAGCTAGACTGGACTAACTCTAGTATGAAGTTGTTCATGGAAACAGAGTAATTGATTTCAAATTGAAATCAAAGTCTCCAATCTCAGTAAAAATAATCAGAGTCCCTTGTGAGGTTAATTTGATACGCAGCTGGCAGTTGCTATCGGTGAGTGGTTCTTTCACAATTTTCAGTCAGATTCTAAATTAGATAATGTCATATTTGGTTGTATTAAATAGGATTAATCATTGTGAATCTGTTTTAATGTTTTAATAGTATTTGAGAAAAAAACAAATAAAAACAGAGGGAAAGTAATTATGGGGCAGGATTTTTGCTATGGAGGTGGGAAATAGGAACATGGACTGTTTTCTGTTCCAGAAACATGTTTCCCGTGAAGAGCTTGTTGAAGGTGGCTTTTTTTGTGGAGAGAGTTTCTTGTCCAATCGAGCTAATGGTAGCTGGTATGGTAGCATGGCAGATAAGGTGAGGCAAACTCTTCAGAGACCAGTGGCACCCATAGTAGAGGCTGCTGGCTTTTTATTGAGGGACAAAATTCATGTCAAAGACTTCCACAGCACCAGGGGAAGCTAGAGGTCACAGGGAAACTGGAGACATGAGGAGAAAAGGAAGGTCCTCTATCTGAAGATTGCCAGGAGGGATCATTTTTGTATGCAGTGGAGAGGCATCTATGTTCAGTGCCTTCTCTTTTTTACCTTCAATTCCTCCTCCTGCACTTGCTCTGCCCCCTAAAAGGCAAAACCTTTACAATGACAGGTTTTTAAATGGGACTTCAGTAAGCTTAATTGGGCATTTTATGAGTTCTCCAAAAGGTTATGGTTCTTTGAATGTTTAAGGTTCTTGCTCCCCTTGAGCGCTCTTGATACCACCACTCATGTTGCTACAACTCCACAAGTATTTTCCCAGGCAGGCTCCTTCTTGTTGATGCAAATTCCACTGAGAACCTAACCTCTGAGTTTCAAAATGTTTGTGTTAGGTGGACTGCTTCTACTCCAATCTTTAAAGAAAAAGATAGCTCACACAGAGAAAGCGGACAGAATCCTATCCCAAACTGGTTCAAAGGAAAAGGTAATGGAATGACCAAACAGAGTGGAGCTTAACACAAGTTGGGGGAACAGCACCTCACCTTTTAATTAGGGACTCTACAGCTTTCTAGGCTCAACAGTAAGTAGAATAAATGTCAACCCCATTTTGTTTCCTCTTCTTTGCACATATTTACTTTCTTTCTTTTTTAACTTCTTATTTCTGCTTTTAGACAGCAATCCATCTGCTCTAGGAACATCTTCTGTTTCTTTATTTTCTTATTTAATCACTATTCCTTTTAGCTCTGTCAAATTTTTCTGTGCTCCTGTCACTCAATCTTTCATATCTTCCAGCCTTTATCTGATCTTTTGATTGTCCTTGTTCCATCATACCTTGCTCAAACCTTTTTTCCGGTTTAATTAAAGGTCCTGGACTTAACTCTGAACTCAATTTCTCTTTACAAGGTGCTTCTTGACCCACAGAATGCTTCCAGCATCATTCCTACATCATCATTGGATCAAATCCTTGGAAGTTTCATTGTAACTGTGTTATTGGGAAACCTGTAGCAACTAGTGCTTCAAAATGTGGCACGCCACCACCTTCTCAGTGATGATGAATACTGGCCTTATTAGTGACACTCAGAACAAATAACTAGTAATTATCCTGACAAGAAACTTAGTTATAGTGAGGATGCCTCAGATGGAGTATTTTGCACTGCAATGCCTACAATCTCCCATCCCTAGAGTGGGCTACAAACATGTTGAACTAATGCAACATTAATGTTGTACGCAATCCTTTTGCGCTCCTGAGCTGCAAAGGAAATTAAAAATCTATAATCTGTCTTTTCTAATGCCCCTATTCATTCCCACTAAATTGTTGTCATGCATAACACTTCAGTGATCTAGGTATCACAATAAATATTTATGCCAAGTATAACCACTCGCCCTGTCTAAGGGTGCAAAGGTGAGGACCATTTTGAGACCCTAATATCTTGTAAGTGGAGCTAACAAGTTTCAGATGACAAATGGCCTTCCAATGCAGCTCACACCAGTCCACGACTAGTTAGCCTACAGGCTGTCAGACTAATAACAAGGTAATTCTGGATTGTGGGAGAAGAAGTCGCAAATGGGAGAGGAGGGATGCAGAGGAATGTGTGTCACATTTTTGAAAGTTGTGAGGGGAAGGTTCCTGATTAATCTGTTGAAAGAGTGGATCAGTGAGGCACTGCTTTTGTTGGAAATCTATTCAATTACATTAAGTACACTGATGGACAAAATATCTTCCGTCTAAATTTACTTGCCATTTGTTACTATTGTACTGTATCAAAATTCTCTGCTCAATATCCAAAATAACTGTCTCCTTGTATTGTTTATGATTTTCATCATTTTTAAGACCAAATTAATCCACTGCCTCAATCTTCACCATTGAAGACAAGTTCAATTTTGTGAATTTCCCCAGTTTAGAACACAAAAGCCATGAACCATTCTTTCATATTAAACACTCCAATGGCTAAATTTAAGGTCAAGTGCCCAGACCTGCCTAAAATGACCTAGACGTTTTCCTTTTGTCACAATTGGTATAAATGTTAGGAGAATGGAGACAAAAAGGCAATATTTGGTTGAAAATAGGAATGTGCAGAAACAAGTTAAAAGAAACGATTGTGTAACTGGAAAATATTGCAGCAGTCCAAAAAACCTCTGGAATACAAGAAAAGTACACTCATAGACTTGGCCACATTGTTCAATGTCACAGGAAAACTGCATTGTAAGAACACAATATTCTCTTTTATTCAATCAATAAAGTGGACAGCAGAGGACGTGCGACTGGACCCTGTGGAACTCCAGTAGTTAATTTTCTCTGGAGTCATTTCCATTCATCATCAACTCCTACTTTGTATTGCCAAACCCGTTTCTAATCAAGTTAATTAAATCCTGATTGGTTCCATCAGTGTTACCTTACTTTTTAAAAAGTACTTGTGGAACATTTTACAATTTTTGTGAAAATCAAAATAGCTTACCTTGTATAAGAGCTTATGGTTCACTACTTTGATAAAAATCCCACCAACACCTTCAACATATTGTCTAGCTATCACCATTGTTAACAGCTAACCCGAGAATGCAGCTTTAAAAAAAGGTTTTGTGATTTACACATGAAAGAACTGAAACTATCACTGTATTCTAACAGATGAAAGGCTTAACAGACAATCAATTTTTCAATGTATAATTTCAGTTACATCACACTGCAAAGTTTTGCTATAAATTCTGTGTTACGATCGAGCCCTCCACAATCACCTGATGAAGGAGCGTCGCTCCGAAAGCTAGTGTGTTTCCAATTAAACTTGTTGGACTATAACCTGGTGTTGTGTGATTTTTAACTTTGTACACCCCAGTCCAACACCGGCATCTCCAAATCATGACCACCAGATTTATGTTGCCATAAGCTTGGACCTTTAATCACTTCTGACCTTTGTGGTAGTCTCCGGTCTTCTTGTCAGTTTGACTGTTGGAAATTTGCTCATCGTCTGATTTCCTATCTTCTAGAATAGAAGAATCACCATATATCAAGGTAAAACTTAAACAGCCATAACAATTTAGCTGCTGCGATTGGATCAGTTAAGTGTTCCAGACTTCTTGAACTGAGCATGTTTAGTAGGTGTTGTGAACTAATTCAACTTTAAATTTATTGCAATTTTATAGAAATGTAAAACTGCATGATGAATCCACAGCTGAAGCTGGTCCTCATTTACATTGGCATCAATTTGGAATGCATAAATTGTCTGAACCATTCTGCATTTTGGAGCTTTCGGTCGAATTTTAATGATGCAGGGCAGCACTATTTGGTAACTTGTATATAATCAATGGTATATTTCCATTAATAGAACTCTAGAGTAAGATAACCAAACTGTATTGTTGTTATTGGCTTCTGCAAAAGAACCTGTGCATCAATGAATATATAGTCTTGGAGCAGGATTCTAAAACTCATTACAACCCGAAGAAATCACAACCTCTAAGTCTGATTTCAAGGAAATGGCCAAATCTGAAATTCAATGAGCTAAATCTAATAATGTTACTTTACTGCAGCATGTGTTTTTTCTCTCTGACAGAAATTCCCATAGGATTGAAAGACTTTTGTCCTAATTGGATTAAGCGTTGGTGCCAAATTGTTATTTTAATATGAGCTTTGCATGGAATAATACAGTGTAAAACCCACAGGCACATTTAAAATCTCATGCTGCTTTGTTCCACCTTATCTACTATTATATGAATTGGGTCAGGGAAGAATAGACACGAGTAATTCTCACAAGTAACTTCAATTATTTCAGAAGAGTTTTTTTTCAAAAAACACTTTATGATGCTTTGATTTAATGGTGAGTTCTTGGATTCTTGCCCTGTCTACATAAGAAAAATTATTTGTGGTGTAATGGCCCAACTATTCTGCCAAATTATTTGTTTTATTAGTGTTGAAACTTGCCAAAAATAAAATTTCTGTCTAGGGCATTGACCTACCTTAAATTAATCTGCTTCCCTTCCAGTTTGCTAAAAAGATAGTTCTTAACTCAATACAAGTTTGAGGTATTTTTTTCTCCCAAATTTGGAGATAATCCCAGTTATCACCATGACTATAATGTGTACCTTACAATATATAAAGGTAAGGAAATGTGAGGATAAGTTGGTCTAATTATTTTCTTACATTGAAAAAAACACATAGAATTCTATAAAAATTAAAATGTGGAAGCAGAGATTTGGCCTACAGCAGTTGTGCCAGTGGTCATGCTCTGTACTAATTCAATTAACACCATCAAAATATCTTTCCTTTCTCTTCTCCCTTATACACTTATTCAGCTTTCTCTTATATGTTTCTATATTATTCACTTTGACCACCTCTGGTGAGAATGAGTGTCATATTTCCACATTGTCATTTATTATGAATTTCTAGAAAAAATAGAAAATAGGAACCGGACCCAGTCCACCATTCGACATGATCATGGCCAAACCTCTATCCAAAAGTCACACTCCTGCTCTCTGCTCATATTGCTTAACACATCCAGGCTCTAGAAACATATCTTTTACTTTCTTAAATATACTCAGTGACTTGTCCTCCCCAACCTTCTCTGGCAGAGAATTCCATAGGTTCACCACCCTCTGACTGAAGAAATGTCTCCTTATCACAGTCTGAAATGGTTTACCACATATCTTGAGATCATGATCCCTTGTTTTCTGGACCCACGAGACAGGAATCATTCTCCCTACATTCGGTCTGTACAGCCTTCTGTACAGTATGACTTCTGATTATTGGATTGGCTATGATCATGTCGAATGGTGGACTGGGTCTGGTAGACTACTCGTCTTCAAATTTTCTATTTTTCTAGAAATTCATAATAAATAACAGTGTGGGAATATGAGATTCATGCCTTTACCCACTCACTCATCTTATCTAAATCCCTGAAGCCTCATAAATTCTTCTTACCATTCAATCCCACTTAGTTTGTTTCATCAGCAAGTTTGGAACTAATACTTTATTTGATTCTCTCATCCAAATCATTGAGGGAGAAGTTGAATTGACTTTTCTTTCCTGAAGCATTGGAGGCTGAGGGGTAACCTTATAGAAGTTTATCAAATCATGTGAGTATAGATAAGATGAATAACCAAGGTATTTTTCCCAAGGAAGGGGAGTCCAAAACTATAGGAGATTGGTTTTAGTTGAGAAGGGAAAGGGACCTCAGCGGCAACCGTTTCACGCAGAGGATGGTGTGTTTATAAAACAAACTGTCAAAGAGGTAGTGGGCAGAGAACAATTACAACATTTAAAAGGTATTTGGATGGGTACATGAATAGGAAGGATTTAGAGAGATATGGGCCAAAGTTGGATTAAATCGGTTTAGGATATTGGCATGAATGAGTTGAACTGAAGCGTCTGTTGCCAGACTTTAAATACATTGAGACTAACTGGGACTCAAGCACTGATCCTGTGGTTCTCCACTTGTCACCACCCTCCACACTGAAAACAACTCATTTATTGTTTGTCACTGGTTGTTTTCTGTCTGCTAACCAATTCCCACTCCATATTATCACCAAATATATGTGCTTTGATTTTTCATACTAACCTCTTCTGTGAACTTTATCTAAAGCTTTCTGAAAATTCAATACACCATATTACTGTTTCTTCCTCATCTATTTTGTGGTTTACATCCTAAAAACATTCTAGTAAGTTTGTCAAATAGAATTTCCTTTCTATACATTCATGTTGACTTTGTGTAATACTGTTGGTATGTCTAATCTACTATCACATCCTTTGTAACAGACTGCAGCATTTTCTCAATAACTCACATTAGGCTATAATTTACAGTTTTCTCCTCCCCTCATTTTTTTTAAACAGTGTGTTTACGCTTATACCCTCTCAATCTGCTGAGGCTGTTCAAGAATCTACAGAATTTTGGAAAATGACAACAAAAGTATCCACTATTTCTTCTTTAGTACCCTGGGGTGTAGATTATCGAGCCCTGGGGACTCCTCAGCTTTCACTCTCATTAATTTCTGCTGCACTATTTTAGTTTTAATAATACAAATCACCATTACTCATCAACAACCAGTTTAGCAAGGCTCCTAAAACAGTACATTTCAAACCCATGTCCACTAACATCGAGAAGGACAAGGACAGCAAATACATGGGAACACTACCATCTGTAAGTTCCCCATCAAATCCTTACCATCCTGACTTGGAAATATATCACTGTTCCTTCATTACTGTTGGGTCAAAATCCTGGAGTTTCCTCGCTAAAAGCATCATGAGTCTACCTACACTAAATAGACTGCAGAGTGACACATCACCTCCTCTTCCTGAAGTCGGAAGGACAGTTGTGCTTTGATAAGATGAATAGCCACTGCCAGGTAACTTGCAAATAATATTGGGGCTGTCACACTGCCTTGCTTGCAAGTGGTCCAGATTTTCCAGATTTGGAAGAGCCGGTGTTGGACTAGAGTGTACAAAGTTAAAAATCACACAACACCAGTTTATAGTTCAATAGTTTTATTTGGAAGCAGTAGCTTTCAGAGTGCTGCTCCTTCATCAGGTGGTTGAAGGAGCAACACTCCGAAAGCTAATGCTTCGAAATAAACCTGTTGGACTATAACTTGGTGTTGTCAGATTTTCAAGGGCTCTGTTGTCCCAATCATGTCAGTTACAATCAGGTTGGACCAGATTTTCTGAGGAGTGGCAATCTCCCCCAGATTGAAAATTCAGAATTGAAGTTCTGAAGAAGAACTATACATGTCTTGAAACATTAAGTCTGTTTCTCTCTCTCTACAGACCTGCTGAGTTTCTCCAGCTGTCTCTGTGTTTGTTTAAGTACTGGTTGGTTGGGCTGATGGCCTGTTTCTGAGCAATCCTAAACACACCCCACTGTGAAAAAGTAACAACAAACTCCTTTAAAATACTTTTTTCTTTTAATTGTAATGACTAAGTGAATATATGCAATGATTTGATTAATAAAATCTGTTTATTTTAAATATTGATTAAAATAATAGTTGAATTTCATGTGAATATTATTTCACAATTTGATTTAATTCAGTGATTCCCAACAGGAAAATAAACATGCAAAATTTGTTGGATCATCCTTCAAAAATGGAGGCACAAATACCGCTACAAATATGATTATAAGTTAGAACTGATTAAACTGGATGTAACAGACTTCAGTAAACAAGACGATTGTCATTATTTATTCCATTCTGACATTATAAAGTAATTGATTCAAAACTGTTTTTACAGAAAATAAAGCAGATGTAAAACAAATTAAAACAGAAAAATGTTTGAGGGCATAAATGGATTAAGTTTATAATTTTATGAATACGTTGACATGTTGATAAAAAGAAACATTGCTTATAACTGTCTTTGAGTAACTACGACATTTGTTTGGGCCATTAATATGTGAGCAAACTGTACCTTCTAGAAGAGCTGATAAATAATTATATTTATTATCTGCAGAGAACTAAATTAGTTCATCAAGCCAGGAAGCATTTCAGGATAAGTCTTTGGATTGCTCACTTGCCCTAATGATGTTATGAATGGCATAATTCATACATTGTTGTTCTTGGACACAGACAACTTTTTTTCCAGGGATCAAACAAATCCCGAGTCAGTTTGATGATACAACAATTTGTTCAGGTCCTTGTTTTATTCAAAAAAAGAACAACTTCTGCTGCTTCTCAGTCTGTGCAAGTTACAATTAAAACTGCCTGCCAGTCATCAACAAAATTAACTATTAAGTGTTTTTTGTATTTGTTTTGCTGATGTGACTAGATATGGTCTATAGAAATATTTATAATAAAACATGTAACTTTATGTTTTACTCAAACAAAGCATGGCCTGAGGCAAACTTTTGATGTCTGCTCCTTAAGACTGTCAGAAAGATGCACTTGCTTTAAATCACTCTACACTGTACATTTATACGAAAATAATTACACTTTAGCCTCAGGCTGTGGCTGAGTTCTGCAAGTCTGAGACAGTGCTAGCAGGCGCCACAAATTGTGTATGTCCTGACCCATGCTGGCTGGGAGTCTCATTCACATGATATAGATATCTGATTATTCTGGCAGGAAAGGTGAAGGTGACACTGCCAACCAGATACAGAGACAGATCTTACCAGAGATCAAGCAGAGTAACATGAATGAGGTAGGTGTCCATAACACATGAGTAGTGAATTAAGAAAAAATAGAAGCGTTGAACTACAAAAGGAAAGGGTACTCGAGGGCAGTGTGGCAGAATGTGTATTTCTCTGTTCGATCCTGTTCTATTGTACTAAACCATGATAAAGCATGTTTTTGAGATAAGTTTCAACCCTTTAAGCCAATATTACAGAACTTGCAATGTTCTATTTTACACTACTCTTTGGTCATAAATGATTATAACGAGTGTACTAGAAACATACATCAGTTTTAGGACATTTCTTTTAAGTCAAAATGAATTTATTCACTTTTTTTATTCAGCGGTATTTCATTTTCATGATTTGTTTAGACTAGTGAGAAGAAATGAAAAATGGGGTAATCTTGATGACATATTTTGGAGGATTGAAGTAGTCTTGTAATCCTTTGGGTTTCATTGACAATAAAATTGTTTCCAATCTTTTTAATGTTATTTTCAAAGAAAACACTGGAATAACTTCACTAGCAATAATCTCCACAGTTCCAGTTTTGTTGCTGCTTGGTGTGATTTTGGTTGTTAATGTGGCTGGAAAGGGGAATGTCATTAGTGGTGCTCTAAAAGAGGAGTGCCAGTGACCAATGGTCCAATTATCGTTTGTGAGTTCAAGTCTCAAGCAATAAGCCTGATTTCATACTTGCTGACAGTATTGATGAGTTAAATGATCATAAGTTACAGAATAAATTGTTTCTTTGTTTCCTTAGGAAATTTCCTTTTTTCTTTTGTCTCCTAAAATCATTGATGGTTTTCTGGGGAATGCTTACTTGAATGTCAGTTGCTTTCTAGTACCTAGGGCAAATGAACTTGGCTGACTTGTGAGTTTTGGCTAAAAATTTTAACAGCTATCCAATTCAAGAGGGATCATAACCATGAATTATATTATTCTCATCTAAGATTCATATATGGATGCCTATTTAAATTCATTATCAGGATATCTCCATCAGAAAATCTTAGCATCAATTTGTGTTCAGATGTATCCAAAAATGATCAATAATTATTTGATGCCATGACCATAAACAGGGCAATTTGGAATGGATGCTCATTGCCATCCTTTGACATAAAATGAAATGAAAAACAATCATGTGGCCTCAAAAACAATGATTCAGCATGACAAATAATCATTAATCCCCATCACATACACATTCACTCAAGCCTTCCCTTCCCTTCAGCCACCATTCACTCACACTATCCCTCCCGCTCAGTTCCCACTCACTTACTGAAGGCATCCCTTCCCTAAAAAAAATTCATTTACTTAGGCCTTCCCTCCTGCTCAGCCTAAATTAACCCATTTGTCCCTCCACCTTCACCATCATATGTATACTGGGATTTTTCCACTTTGCCAGGATGTTAGAGACTTCCTTCTCCAGTCCCATTCTCACATAATGTGACAAGTTGAAATTTCTAAGACTCTGCCTTGGCCCACGGCACTGTCCCACTCTTAGCCATGGATCTATTCTCTGCCACATGCTGTGGATCTGCTGTCAGCCTTGCAAGCAATCTTAGATCTCAGGTCACCAAATTACTTTTAGCCTTAGATCTGCTGTTTGGCTCCAGGCTATGCTCTTCCTCACTCCTCTTGGCTGAAGATCTGCTTTTAGTTTCAGACTGGGCTTCCACCCCCTCCCCCAACCTCAGTCCCAGATTCCCTCCTCTCATTTAGGCCTCAACCTTGTTCCTTGCTTCAGCTGTGAACCAGCATCCTCCACAGCCAGCCGCCCCAAACTAAGACAATGAGAAGCACAGATGAGATCAAAGGGGTGACCTCTAAAAGCTATCCTTTCACCCTTGCATTTGATATCCCTGACTCCTCATTCCCCACAACTCCCATTCCACGAGAAACTAAAGAGAACATGAATTATACTGTTCTCATCTAAAATTAGACCCTTTGCTGTATAGGCCTTGACTGACAATTGTTAGTATTCGGAAGCTTCCAGCCTTTCACTGGTCAGAAGCTTCTTGCAGTCAGGGATGTCACTATCTGTGGGGCCTATGATAGAGTCATAGAGCCATATGGTATGGAAACAAACCCTTTGGTCCAGGCAAAGAAGCTTGTCATAACTCAGTCAGTTCTTCACAAGCTGATTGGTACATGATGCAGTGAGCTTTCTTGGCAACTGGAGTGGTGAGTTCATCAACACCCAGCATTCCCACTCCCAGTCTGAAAAGGTGAAAATCAAAGTCTTGGTCTTTATGAATTGACTGAATTTCCTTTTACCAACAACATGGAATGCTGAATTGTTCACTGCCACTGAGAGCCACGACAACACTGCAACTTCTAGTAATCTAATTTGAACTAAAGTCGAGAAATGGTGGTGTACCACAATAGTCCTTGGATGAGCACAATCTACACACCTCATGCATAACATATTGCACTAGACAGGACTTAGAAAAATCCAATGGATCAATTTCATTTATGTCAACTGTAAATTAATCACTTTTGTCATGAACAATCACTTTTGGACCCTCGATTTCACCAGTTTCCTCATCTCCTCTCTTCCTATCTTATTCCAGATCCAACCTTCCAACTCGGCACCGCCCTCCTGTCCATTTTCCTTCCCACCTGTCCACGTCACCCTACACTCTAACCTATGACCATCGTTCTCCACCTTCATCTACCTATTGTATCCCAGTCACCTTCCTCCCAGCCCCACCCCCCTCCCATTTATCTCTCAGCCCCGTTGGGACCCCCTCCCCCCATCCCACATTTCTGATGAAGGGCTTATACCCGAAACATCGAATCTCCTGCTCCTCAGATGCTGCCTGACCAGATGTGCTTTTCCAGCACCAAACTCTTTGACTCTATATATGATACTTGTTGACTGCTATTGAATGCAAACGATATTGATATTTTCTCATAGGGGTAGATGTTGCTGTTTACCTTAAGAAACTGGCTGATGGTCATCTTACTTCTTGAACCATGATAATCCCATTGGGTGAAAATGTTCCCATAGTTCTAGGCAGAGAGTTGTAAACAGATGCCATGGTGGTGGCACAGTGTCCATTGCCTTCCTGTCTGAATCATCAAGTGTGGAACATGAATCAAGGCATTATCTTGTGCCAATTTTAAATTACTAATTCGATATGCTTTGACTCAGCAATTGTTCTGTACTGCATAAAATGTGCACATTATAAGAATATTAAAAAAACAGAAAGCCTATTCATTCTACAGTCCGTACAATCTTTTTCTTCTTATGAATAGAACTCCAACAATTCTAAATGCTGAAGGAAGATTCTATATAAATATATTATAAATCTAATAGTAATCCAGCAGGCCTCCTGATTATTATACTTGATTTTTTTAATGACAGTTAAATGTCAAAAATGAAATAATGGTCCATTTTGCCTGTATAACGCTTTGACCTATCTTTCGGCAAAAATCTATGTCATGCCCAAATAATGTAGAAACATGTCGATAATGCTTAAAACCCAAAAGTTAACTTAGGGCCTTAAAAAAAAAACAGAAGCCTCCTCTAATGCCCACACAAAATCTAGACTAGAATAATATAGCTACACACAACATAATGGTTTAAGGTTTATTGAAATAAGTACAATCCCAGTTCTGAAGAAAAGTCATATTCAACTTGGTTAACCCTATGGCATTTCCTGAGATATTGACAGATCTTCTTACTTTTTAAAAACTTCTTTGAGCACTTGCAGTCATTTGCAGTTAGGTTGATTAATAAATAGAATATTAATGGGGATTGATAATGCTGCGCAAGCTTTATGTGAGGCTGTATTGTATTACATGCTATGAAGTGATTACATGCTATAAAGTGAAGCCATCTTATTTAAACCAATGAATGAGTGAATGAATGCCGTCTCACCTGTTCCTTTTACATAGGAGCAAGAGATGAAGAAATTTGCGGGTCTATGCAAGGTTACCAAGACTGTGTTAGTTTTGCAATAATAATACTCTAATGCTAATCCTCCATAAGTTGGAGATATCTTTGTATGCTCCGCTGTCTTATCATCAAAATACATTTGCCCTGTCGACAAAGGCAAGACTGTTCAAAGCACTTGCATATTTAGTGAAATATATTTGGGTGGCACATCTTTTCCAGACTCTTTAAAGAAAGAAAGATTTCTATTTGCGTAACAATTTTCACAATAGCCAGATGTCTGCACTTTGCAACTGCTTTTATAGTGTATCTGCCACTATAGTACATAAAAAAAATGCCTATTCACGCACAGCAAGCTGCCATAAATGTAATGTGTAAAATTCATTGTGATCTTGAATGAGTGATAAATGTTGGTCAGTACACCAGCAATAATTTCCCTGCTCTGCTCCCAGTTAATACCATAAAATCTTTCATATTTACCTAATTTGACTAATAACTCTGTTTTACCAGTTTGCATGATGAGGCTGAAAAGAACTAGTATGAACTACTTTTCTGATATTTATAGACAAAAGGAGATTCACCTAACCTGCAAGTTTTGACTTCTTAAAGAAAGATTCTGACATGAAATAATAAGCAGAATGGCAAAAGTTAGAGTTGGAGATAAACCCCAACCCATGGTCATGGAGGTTTTCATTTCAACTGTCATTTCTTGATCTTTATTATGCTATTTATTCACATATTCAGATTTTTGCACACATACAAATATTGCAACATGATACGCTGTAATACTTGATCACTTAAAGCTTAGTTTAAAAGGATGTCTTGCTAGCATTGTGAGCTCTGGGAGCTCAAGACTAGATTCAGTTAAGCTCATTGGAACATTCTCCATTACCGACTTTGCTCTGTTGCTATTTTTAATTTCTTGTCTCTCAAGGAATAAGCAGCCACTTCCATTTGCCACTTACCAGTCCACTCTGTAAACTTGTTTATACCTTCTTGATAATGCCAGCTTAAGAGCATGGTGCTTAAGTTGGCATTATCACGAAGACATAAATGAGTTTGCAGAGTAGATTGACAAGTGGTAAATGGAATTTGGTTTTGAGAACAAGGTGGCCACTTTTTCTTTAGAGGTAAGAAATTAAAAGACCCTCACCAACAACATAGGCTGGCGATGGCAAGAATAATTCCTTCTTAATAAGTCCCAGGACTCATTAAAGGACTGTCCTCACAGGCTTTTGCACCACCTCTCCCAGTTTGTCCTGCTCATATGAGGTTTCAACCTCCAGCCACTTTAGCCCTCTCACTTGGTTCACAGTGAGATCCCCAAACACATCTCAATGATCTAGAGGTTCATATTCGAGACTAGTGGTCTCTGAATAGCCAGCAGCTCTTTGAGGTGGGCCTTAATGATTCAGAATGGTAGAGGTCCTGCTTCCAGCCTGTTAACAGCCAAAATAGCTGCCATGTAAACAGTCTTTCCTTTGTCAAGCTTCTCCTCCATTTGATTTTGTGGTCTAATTTTTCATGAATCACTGCCTCATAAAATTCAATGCACTACAGTTGCTAATGTGTCTGTTTCTTGTTTTAGAAGAGGCATCAGAGCCTATTGTACCAATCAGCTACTATGCCAAAAACTGGGGAGAAGAAGGCATCATCATTTCAAAGACATAAAATATATCCTGGGTAGAATGCAGGCGAGGGATACCATTTTCAAGATTTTCCTTTTCAAAACAATATCCAAGTGTCAAATGTCTGTAGCAGGTTACATATATCATCCTTTTTATTATAAGAAAATATCCTAAAGAAATTGTGCAGTTGAATTATTGGACACTCAATGAAAGTTAAAAGAACTGATTCCAAAAGCACAATTCAAAAGGGATTTTTGAGGTTCTTAGAAGTGAATGAAGAATTAGAAAGCAAAGGGACCCTTTAGTGAGTTTCAAACCACAGATTTGTGATTCGTGCTTCCATAACCACCTCCAAACATTTAAACATTTGTGAACTCTATATTCTTTCAATTGTGGTCAACTGTCCATCTCCACTTCCTTCATTCAGTTATTGACGGTCATGTCTTAACTGTCAAGGCCCTAAGCTGCAGAATTCATATTCAAAACAATTCTAGCTTTCCAGCTGTATCTATACCTTTCAGATCCTACTTAAAACCAACCTCTTTGACAAAGTTTCTGTCATCTGTATTAATGGTTTAATGTTAATTTTGATCTGATTGCTTGCTTTTAAACATGATGAATATTTTGCTAAGCTAAAGCTGCTATATGAATGCTAGTTGTTCTACAGATGTTTCACCACTCTGCCACTGATTGTGGAATAGACAGAAGAGTAAAACATCAATAAATAGTGTCAAAAGAGTTATTATATTGTAAAGTAAGGCTAGACAAGATTAAAGAGGAAACCAGTCATGGAATGATGTGGAGAAAAGAAGTATTTCTAATTTATATATTAAGAAATAGAGAACCAGTGAAGATGGCACCTTGCAGAATAGATTTTGTAATTATGTACATTTCAATTATTGACCCTGTCTTTTTATTTTATTATTTTCAAGTTGGGCATCTACCCAAATGAACTTTCAATTATCCATTGTTTCTAACAATCTGCGTTAGGAGACTAAGAACAGGGTTATTTCCTGAATGCCATTTAACTTTTGAATCATGTTTCAACCTTAATAACTATCAATTGAAGTTTCCAGCGAGTGAAATTTCCTAACCTATATATTTAGCATTGTACCCCAGATCATAACTCTGTGAGTACAGGAAGCCAACGAGGAACAAGCCAGCCAGAAGAAAACAAAACAACAGAAGACTCTCTCTATGAGTGCTACCAGTCAGCTATAGTTGGAAGGAATCAGGACAAATGAGTTTCAATCAAACTAAAATGTCAAGAATCTCAAAAACAATTGCCCACCTACAACATCAACTCCACTAGTAATATCAACTGCAATCACCAGCACATTCAACCATCTCCTTTTCATGAACAATGCGGGGTCTGACCCTCTTTAAACAATCTTTTGGACTCATTTGCTGTTTCTAATCTGTGTGTATGTGTGTTGCTTTTCTACATCTTCTTATATTTAGTAGTTAATAAATTTGCTCTTTTCTTAAATTCAATTAAGCCTAGTTAAATTAATTCCTTTTAAAACTTATTTAAGTTCATTTAGATCTGGAAGAAAGGTATCTGCAAGGGAAGCAATCCTTTTAAAATTAACCTTAACACGACCTACTGAGGGGGCTGGTAAATAACTAAAGGGAGCCAATTTATCCCTCCTCATCCAGGAACTTAATAGTTTGAGGTATCCCCTCTGGAACTGTAGGAAATTGGGGAATTTCACCCTGGTATTAGTTGCAACATTAGCCAAGTAATCATAATCTTCATCATTTGATCCTTTAACACAAAGTTATGGCCATTCCACAATAGTTCTATTGTTAACACACAGGGCAGGAATTGCTTTGCCTTTGATCTGGTGCCTGCAAATATATGTGATGTACTGTTAGCAGATCATGAAGTGTATGTTTCAGCCAAGTGTAAGTAAAGCAATCACTCATTATTTCATTAATTCAAAGAAAATACATCTTAAATTTAGTTGTACCGCCCACTTTGTCTGCTTTCAGTTTCATATTTTATTTCATTTCTGCTTCTTTTACTTTATAAATGTGAACAGATCTATTTTCTCAGTGTATGCGATATAAATTAGATTACAATGAGCTCACCCGAATTAAAAATATTTAACATATTAATCTTCCCTCCAATTTGACACAGGCTGTTTCTCTCACACCAATAATTCCTGAGGGCTGTCAGATGTTAATTACTTATACATTAAAAATGTATTACAGCTGTGTAGCGGGGCACTTTCATGGTAAATTCACTGCTGGGCAGCTTTTCTCAAATTTTAAGTGATGTCTTGTTACCATGCCAATAATCATATATGTTCTCATATAATCTATGTTCCAAAGAGCCTAAAACATGATTAAAAAAAACAAAAAGATTAGACTAATAAAAAGAATTCACTAGGGCAAGATGATTAGATAAACTGGAGAAAAATATTGGTGAAGATGAAAAATAACAGTGGACAATATTTAAAGGAGATGGAGGGGCTTTTTAAAAAAATGTATTTCCAGGAAAACACTGAACAAAAAATGGAATGCAATGTATAAATAAAGGTGAGGTTAAAACTGAATCCAAAGAAAAATTCTAAAACATTCTATAAACATAACAGAGAAGGCAAGGATAACAAAAAGGTTGTGTGAGCTTAGGAAATAAGTGAAAAAAACCCACAACTAAAAGATAAAAATGAAATAAGAAATGTAGACAAAACATTATTAGAGAATGAAATCAAGAAATATTCTGTAGATACATAAATGACAAGAGGAGCATCAAATTAGGGTATGGAGTTTTGAAGACCACCACAATAAAGTCATAGATGCTGCTTTGGAAGTGTTAGCTTTACTGAGTAGATAGCCTCAGTTTTCTTTAAGAAACTAACAAAAAGGAAATTACATAAATCACCTAACTCAGGAAATGTGAATTATTAAGATTTCACAACTCTCTTTCCCTCTCCACCCACATGGGGATGGGAGGCGAAGTGTTGGGATCACCAATAAAAACCTGGGCAGCCAGGTTGGGAAAGCTGTCTGAAGCAATCCTGTTGGTAAGAAATTTTCCTGGCAGTGGAAGCAGAGGCAACTGGTGAAGTGGGAATTTTCATTGATGATTGCACAATGTTCAGGACCATTCGAGATTCCTGAGATACTGAAGTAGTCCATGTTCAAATGCAACAAGATCTGGACAATATCCAGGCTTGGGCTGACAAGTGGCAAGTTACATCCATGCCACACAAATGTCAGGCATTGACCATCTTCAATAAGAGACAATCTAACCACCATTCTTGACATTCAATGGTGTTACTATCACTGAATTGACTATTATCAAAATCCAAAGGTTACCTTTGACTAAAAATTCAACTGGACTCATCACATAAGTACATTGGTTACAAGGGCAGGTCAGAGGCTAGGAACACTGCAGCAAGCAATTCACCACCTGACTCCCTGATACCTGTCCACAATCTACAAGGCACAAGTCAGGAATATGATGTAATGCTGTCCAATTGGCTGGATGGGTGCAGCTCCAACGATTCTCAAGAAGCTTGACAACATCTAGGACAAAAAAAGCCCACTTGATTTGACCCACTTTCACAAGCATTTTTTCCTTTCACCTCAGGCACTCAGTAGCAGCAGTTTGTACTATCTACAAAATGCATTGTAGAAATGGTCCTTATTTAATAAAAGCTAACCAAAAGGCACTATCTTGTCAAAACCAAAGATCCTTAGGCAGCACTTTACAAATCCATGGCCACTTCCATCTAAAGGATAAGGGAAGAAGATATATGGGAACACCACTACCTGCAAGTTCCTTCCAATCCATTCTGCCTTGGAAATATGCCACCATTCTTTCACTGTCACTTGGTTAAAATCCTGGAATTCCCTCCCAAGGGCATTGTGGGTAAACCAATAGCACATAGACTGCAGCAACAGTTCAAAAAAGCAGTTCACCACCACCTTCTCAAGGACAACTAGGAACAAGTAATAAATGCTGGCTAGCCAGCAATGCCCACATGTCACAAGTGAATTTAAAAAGAGCATCAATATGAATCATGAAACCATCAATTGACAGCCATTACTCCAGGCTCTGGCATCTTGTCAGTGGTGAAGCATCTCCTCACCTCCCATCATGTTGGAAATTCTCAAGTGTATGGCAACAACCTCTGAGTGACATCTCCTAAGGCTAGGCAGATCATCACATCTGGAGATTCCATGGGCTAGTTGGAGGAGAGTCCACTGGCTGAGGCCTTGCTGTCATTCAAGGGAGAAGAAGTTGCAAAAAGAGGCAGCAGACTTGTGACTGTGACTGGCCCATCAGACCTTGGTTCACTTAAGTTCATGCTCACGTGACTGTGGCCAGACACTTCATTGCAAAATGTGGGATAGGAACAAGATTAGGCCATTTAGCCCATTGAGCTTGTTGCATTCTATTCATGGCTGAAAGTTTCCCTCATGCCATTTTTTTCACATTATCTCTATCTCCCTTAACGTCATTAGAGTTCAGGAGCCTATTGATTTCTGTTGTGAACCTAATTAACGATTGACCTTCCACAGCACAATGATGTGGAGTTTTCCAAAGTTTCACCACCTTCTGAAAGAAGAAATGCTTCCTCATTTTGATTTCAAAATGCTTGTCCCTTATCCTGAGTTTATGTGCCCAGATTCTAGAATTAACTGCAAACAGTCATAGTCATAGATTCATACAGCACGGAAACAGACCCTTTGGTCCAACCAGTCCATGTCAACCATAATCCCAAACTAAACAAGTCACCTGCCTGCTCCTAACTCATATCCCTCCAAACTGTTCTTATTCATGAAAATATCCTATTTCCCTGCATCCTGTCATGCTCTGTAAGAATTTTTTATGTTTCAATGAGGTCACCTCTCATTCTCCCATTTTTCTTTCAACAAGGGAATTTGCAGCTAGAGCCATTTACAGGAAAATGATGAGTGAATAGTGACTATGCTGTGCCCGCCTGAGCACGCAGCAATTGGTGCTGTTAGAAAAACTAATCAAAAATCTCTGGCTGGTCAAAACTGTCCTGAACACACAAGAGTAAGGCTATTCCATCTAGAATTTGCCTTGCTGGTTGAATCAACTAACAATATAGGCACAACTCACAATATTTTTCATTGACTTGTTTTGAAAATTGACAACATCTTCTCGCATACTTTCCTTAGTTTAAATAAGTAGCTTATCTTTTTCTTCAGTCTACATTCAAAAAATGGAAGGCTGCTGACTTTTAATGGGGCGACTGCAAAAGACCTTGCATTTTAACATCAAAGACATGTCTGCTTAGAATGCCTTGCTGCATGAGCCAGTTGACAGGCAGACAGGAGACTGGTGGTGACATGGCACTGCCTTGTAATTGTACACCAGTTTGGTGCCACTGTCAGTCATATGGGGCAATGCATTAGCAATTCTCGATTGGGAAGTGACCAGGAGACCATATGACAGAGGAGCAGAAGTTGGGCATTTAGCCGATCAAGTTTTCTCTGCCATTCAATGAGGTCATAGTTGATCTGATAATGTTCAATTCCAGTTCCCTGTCTTATCGTAATCACACCTGATTCCTTTGCTGACTGAAAATCTGTTTATCTCAGCCTTGAATATACTTAATAATCTAACCTTGACATTTTTCTGCAGCAAAATATTGCAAAAATTGACTATCTCTGAGAGAAAAAAATCCTCTTCTTCTATGTCTTGAGTAGGTGACCCTTCACTCTGAGATTATACCTCGGGTTTAGACTCACCCACAAGGGAAAAAAAGAACCTCTCCACATCCATCGAGTCAAGCCCACCGATAACCTTATATGCCTAATTAAGGTGTCTCCTTATTCTTCTAAACTCCAGTGAGTACAGGCCCAACCTATTCAACCTCACCTCTTAAGAAAATCCCTCCGTACACGAGATAAGCAGTGTGAACATTCTCGAGATTATTTCCCACGCTATTATATTTTTCCTCTGAGAAAAAGTCCAAAGCTATCCCGGTGTGGTCTGACTAGTGCCTTGTACAGTTTTAACAAAACCTTCCTTTGTTTATACTCCATGGAGTTGCTCACCACTTCTATAACTACGAAAGATGAAATCCAAGAATTGTGTAAAGCCTGGATCAATTTGGAGTTGGACTTTTTCTGCTCGTTGACACTAACAGGCTCTGTGACAGACCAGGCATCACTGTCCATTTCCATCACTTTTCTGTTGTATGCTATCCTATTGAGGTTTTCATCTGGTTTTGATCAGCAAACTTAACCTCAGGTGAGCTGGCAGACACACAGTATCCTTTCTTCATGCTCTGACTACTGCTCACTTCTGCATGGTGGCTTACCACATGTTTCTCTTGCCTCTGTCCTACTCTCTAAAGTAACACATAGCGCCAATATCTGAACCGACAGATCACGAGACAATGTTTCTTCATCAGACGTCTACTTTTGCCCTCACTCTTCATCATGAGTTAGCATTTGGATATCTGAAAGGAGAAACGTAAAATAGAGAGTTGAGTTGAAGAAAGTGGGGTGAAGTAGAATATAAAAGGTTGAACCAACTGCAATTTACAGTTCGTGCAAGAAAACAGAATCCATGTGAAATGGATTTTGAGAAATTGAATAATCAAGCATCATATTATCTTCTTGACTTTGAGGAGAACTTGCAGGTTGTGCTGTTCCCATGTAGCTGCAGCCTTTCTCCACATTGATGGTAGTTTTGATGGTAGTTATCATGCATTTGGAAGGTGCTGTCTCAGGAGCCTTTGTGAATTTCTACAGTGAGTCTTATGAACACATATTGCTGTTACTGAGTGTCAGTGGTGAAGGGATGGAATACTTGTGATGGGATGCCAATTATGTGAGTTGCTTTGATCCGGATGGTATCAGGTTTCTTGAGCGTTGCGGAAACTGTACTCAACCAGGCTAGTGGAGAATATTCAATCACACCTTTGACTTGTGCCTTGTAGATGGTGGACAGGCTTTGGGTAGTCAAGAGTTAAGTTACTTGCTGCAAGATTTCTAGCCACTGAGCTAGTCTTGCAGCCACAGCATGGCTAGTCCAGTTCTGAATCAGAACACAAAAAGCTTGTGATTTCAAATAAACCTGTTGGAGTATAATCTGGTGTTACTTGACTTCTGACTTTGTTCACCTCAGTCCAACACTGGAACCTCCACAGCATTGTCCAGTTCTGTTTCAGGTCAATGGTAACCTTCCAGCTTCTTCATCTACTATCACACTCACATTCTACCTCACTCGTCTGCTACCCTATCCATCTACAATATCACCCAACTGCTACCCTAGCCATCTACCAATTCACCTTTCTACCAGATCATTTATGTGCACCTCACCCATCTACCACCCTACCCATTTCCCACCTCACCATACATAACTTCACCAAACCTACCTACTCTATGTACCTTCCATCTACCAATCTATCTATTCGCTGACATTCATCCTGTCACTCATTCATGGACATAAAGTGGACATTTAAACTTACTATATGACAGCTAATGCTGTTAAAAAGTGAATATAATTCTGTCTTCATCTTGACTTTTTTTATGCAGCTCTCCGAGGGACGTTATACTCCACATTTCTGATGAAGCTAGGCTCCGAAGGCTTGGTGAGAAATGCAGAATAGCATCAAGGTGGGGACAGGTTCAAACAAAATTAGTAGAGAAAGACTTCCATTTATATCGTAGTTTCACAAACTCAGAGCATTCCTACCTACTTTATAGCTAATAAAGTAATTTTTAGAAGTGCAATAACTGCTTTCTTGCAGAAAACCTGGCAGCCAATATTCCGACAGTAAGTTCTTATAAATTGCAATGTGATAAATCCCAGTCAATCTTTCTTTATTGATTTTAATTGAAAGACAAGCAAAGGGAAAGTTACTAAAGTCCCAGAGGACTACAGGTTGCTCTCTCATTAGAGAGAGATGACTGATGGTGAGTTTAATCTGAGGGTCACTACACCTCAGCTAAAGGGGTGAGGTAGAGAATGAGCGTTCTTCATAGTGACCTCACCAAATATGGGAATTGAACCCATGTGTTGGCATCACTCTGCATCACAAATCAGCTGTACAGCCAATTGTCATTTGGTTAGCCCCATATACTGTCTTCCCTGTTGTTAGGTGGCGTACTTAAAGTTTTGGCTGAAGCATTTTGGAATGTTTTTACTACACCAAAGGTGCTACATAAATGCAAGTTGTTGTTGAATTTGTATAGATAAGTCAAAATTTTCAATCGACCATTTAAATTTTCCTATCAATCAATCATATTGTTCTTGTACAAAGTTCCAAAAATCAACAAGGTAGCAACAGCAGGTTCTATCATGGAGCTGACTTCCTCTACAAAATGGCAAGAAGTGGGTGAGGTTCCTGTCACTGGCAAACACTGAACCTGTATTAGATAAAGCTATATACATTTCATTGGCGCTTCAGGTACTTGCAGATGATAGGAGTATGAGAATCAATGTGGCTGGCAAATCCACGACTTCTATATTCACAAACTCAAGACTATTACACCTGTGTAATTTTAGGATGAAACTACAAATGGCTGACTAGATCAATGAATTGCTACTTAAAAACTAATACTTGAATATTCTCCTGCTGGAGGTGGGGAAAGAGGTTGCAAGAAAGCGAAACAATTGGTTGAGTTGCCAAGCAAAACGTGCCTCCTTCTCAACCTGTCACCAACAAAATTCTGCATGAGAAGGTCCATTGTGGCATTTATCGATCAGCCAACAATTAAGGCTCTTAATTGACCAATTAACACGCACTTAAAGGTCTTAAACAACTGCCTCTCCAGTTACCTGCATTGCTGAAAGGGGAAATAAATGGTTAGTTTCCTGAAATAGCGTGCCTGCTAGCTTCAGGGGATGGGGCATTCAATTGCTTCCGTCCAGGTTACTATATAGCTTCTCACTGCTGGATCTCCTAATGACCAGCTTTGACTTGTGGTTTTAAGGACTCAGAAGCTTCTGGACTTTGATTCTTTGGGCTTCTAGTCACTAGAGACATCAGTGTCGAGGCCCATGAAACGAAACCTCCGCCCATTAGCCTTTAATGAGCTGATTGATGTACAATAGGTTGAGCTGTCTCAACAGTGAGAGTGATCTATAAGTTGCCACCTAACACATCACTACCACACTTTGTTGCAAAAATGGAAAATCACACCCTAATGTTATGCTGATTTGTGTTGAAATCAAATATAATATTAACTGCATCTTGTGCAAATAACCTAATATACCATAATACTAACACAAAGCTGCAAAAAGGTGGAATTTGTAACAGTTAAAATTAATAATTGGCATGGTATGTGATTCAAAAGAAGTAATCACAACCCAAAGATTGAACTTGTATGTAGCTTACGTTCAAAAATCCATATTTTGGCTAAACTTTGGATTCCAGTATCTGCAGTTTTTTTGTCTCTAATCAAGTAATCAGTTTGCAACATTCATGAACATTATTGCTTTATTGTTATTATTATTTGTTAACTTGGGTTTTAATATAAACAGAACCATATATAGTTTAAAGTTTGATTTGCATTTCTATATGTTGCGTTAAAAAGGGAAAGGCATAGTTTGAATTTCATTTTTGATTTCTGTGAATAGGACTGGGATGTCTGGTTTTGCTTACATTATCTCATTGAGGTCTTTAAAATACCTGTGGTGAATGGTTTAGAGCATTAGAAACAAGGGCAGAAAAGATAAAAGATTGTTTTTGCCTAACAACAATAGTACGGTTTCACAGAAATATAGAGCCACAAGAAATTCCTGCAGAATGTGCAGGTTCAATCAGTGATAAGGTGCTGTTATTTTAGCAGCATCCAAAAATTCAACGCTAAGGAGGAACAGCTGAATGGTTTTAAAGAAAAGCATCCAGAAACAAACTGCTAGAAGCTGCGGGTATGGAAAACCCAAGCATTTGATTTAAAAATAATTACAATTCAGGAAGGAGAAAGCTCTAGAAACAAATTGCAGCCATACTGACTTAACAAAGAAATTTAAACTGGTCACAGCTGGCCCTTCACTGAGGCTTCAGTCTATGTAAGATTGTAGTTGAGGGTAAAATGATTGAATCTCTATTTTTGAAATTTATGATAATACTGTTTCAAAACATTCTTGAAACAATGTAAAATAGTTCATGACTTTTTTCACCTTGATTGTGTTATACATTTTTATGTGCATTGACAGCCTCTTATGAATACGTTCGGTGACTGAAAACCATAGGAAACAAATACCAGAAATTAAACTTAAGGTCTATCAAGCTAGGTTTCACTCTCAGATATGATTTGTCAAGTATTACCATAAAGTGGGATTACTAACTGGGGATCTGTATAAGATTGAAATTCATTGAATTCAAGATGGATTTGTGAATCCTTAAAATAAAGCCCATGCAGGTAATGAGCATTAAAACAAGAGAGTTGTTCAGTGTTTAGTGTGAGTTGGAATATCAAAATTACTTTGATTTTTGCCAAGATTTTTCCGGGAATAGAAAATGTAGCAGTTGATTACTTGACATCTTTAATTTATGCTAAACTAAGAGAGCTAGTGAATACATTTGAAGGTAGAAATAAAATTAGGATCTCATAAGGATGAGATACTTAAAGTGATTACCCAGCATATAGAGTCGAAAGGATGGAAACTTGAAATTAATGTGTTACCACTAGAATTAGCTGAGATTCAGTTAGGAATGAGAAAAAGAACTTGAACTGGAAAAGGAAGAAAAATAAAAATGATGATAATTAAAAGAGAAATGGAAAAGGAAGAGAGAGAGAACTGAAAATAAGAAAACTTTAATTGGAAAGTGAGAAAAAAGAAAAAACTAAGGGTGGTGGAATTTAAAGCAGAATTTTGAAGAGACAGGTAAATCAGGAATGATTTGGTATGTAAAAAGCTTATAGTAAAGGAGAAAAGAAGCAGTAGCAGTTCAAAGCATGATTCTAATTCCAGTAAGGGCTTTGACTTAATCAGAAATCTGCTTTTAGTGCCTCCATTTTAAAGGATCAAGTTGAAAAATACTTTTCCTTATTTTGAAAGATTACTGTGATGTTGAAGTCAACAAAAGGCATTTAGAACTTAATGTTACAGTGTCCTGGTAGGCACAGCTATGAATGTGTCATTAAGAGCAATCCGCAGATTATTGGAAATTTTTACGATGCTTACGAGCTTGTCCCTCAAGGCCTATCAATTAAAATTTAAGACTGTGAGAAAGAACCCTAATCAGACAGTGGTAGAATTTGCAAGATAGAAAGATATGCTGTAGGATCAGTGGTTTTGATCACTAGAACTAAACAAAAACATTGATAATGTAAGGGAAATCATTGTTGTGCAAGAATTCTGAAATATTATTCTGATCACCATGAAGGCTTGTCTGAGTGAGTGTCAAGTATCAAAGTCCTAGCAGATACTGATGATATCTCACACAGACATTTACATGTGAGGAAATGGTTGTATGGAAATGAACAATCTGGGGATGGAGAAGGTATTAGATTTTGTGTAGAAACAGAAGGCTGACAAAATAATTAAGGCGAAATGTTAGAAGCTAAATGTAATGTAAAGAAAATGACATGTTTCCATTTGTAATAACACTGTACATACAAATCTAATTGCTACAAGTTACATGGGAGACTGACTGCAATCTTGGAATGCCGAAGGAATCCTTAGAAAAGGGTATATCAGGAATGAAAATGGGTATAAAGAGCAAAGGAGTGATAGAGATGAAGTGTGTTCCCTCAGAATTGGCTTGGAAGGCAAAGCTCGTTCAGGACTGTCAAGAAAACCTTTCCTTGCCCTATTACTAATGAGAATCAGACCATTGGAGGTTATGAATATTTTATTTCAAAGGGAGAGGTATTTCCTGATTATTCTAATCAAGGAGGAAAACCAATAAAGATATTAAGTCACGGGAACAAAGAAAGACAATGTGGGACATTGGAATTCACTATTTCATTTCAGGAAGACAACTTGAAAAGCACGAGGAGAAATACAGAACAACGCTGATATGCTTCATTCATGTCTTTCATCAGGAATATAACTTCAAAAGGAAGCGTATGATTCAGTTAGAAAACTAAACATAATGAAATAACAGAGATCTGAATTTTATGGATGTTTTGGGGTTCTTGGCTGCAGGTTAGAGCATTAGTAAAAGACCCATGCAGACTCCTCCTGAAACATCCACCAAGCTGAAATGCCATTCAGGAACTTTAGTATCCAGTGGCCTTTTCTGGAATTCAGCACACTGGCAATGGTAAAGCCTTGCTGCACGCAGCAGTGAACAAATCAGAGGCAGGCATCAATTTTGATTAGCAGCCTCACTGGGGAGGTGCTGGCTGATGCTATAACAACAGGTACTGGAGGTACAGGATTGAGGAATGATCAAGGCTACAGTTCAGGAGAAGTTTCACAGGGTGAAGATCATAGGTCAGGAGTGTAGATGAGTTAGAAGGACAGGGTGGGCCCTGGAAGGGGATGGTGGAGGTGGTGGGGAGCTGGTTCTCAACATGCTGCTCTTCTTGCTGTCATCCCTCTATCATTTCCAATGCCCCTCCCCAAGTCCCTCCTCCCTACCTTTTATCTTAGCCTGCTGGACACACTTTCCTCATTCCTGAAGAAGGACTCATGCCCGAAATGTCAATTCTCCTGCTCCTTGGATACTGCCTGACCTGCTGCGCTTTTCCAGCAACACATTATCAGCTCAAAAACTGAAAGCCTATGATGGAAAGACCTTTCCATCCTGGAGATCACAACAGAATGCACAGTTTGATCTGGTTGTCCTGCCCATCTCTAGGTTAATATTAAAAGCCGCTGCTCTGATTTAATGATTGATGGGCAAAACTGACAATCAATGTGCAGCCCACCAATTTTAATTCCCTTGCCTGCCAAAAAAATAAGTTTTTTTGGTTGAGATTTCTCTAGGTTTATCTCCAGGCCCTAGATATTCCTTCCCCACATTTCAGCCACCTGTTGTCCATACACCATCCATCATGTCCACCACGCCTCCACACTCACCCCTGCCAGGAAATCTCATCTTGGTCCCCAGTGAAATCTCACTCGTACCCAGATGACCAGACCTAAAACTGACCATCACCTCCTTGGTTTACCTTCAGCACCAGCATTAACCCTGCCGGTGTACACTGCTGCCAGCCTCTGATTGGCTGGATGCTGTATAAAGAGAGACTTGATTCTGGAGACAATGGGAAATCCCACCTCATCCTAATAAAAGGGCTGTGGCCTGAAAAATTAAAGTGGAGTGAGCCAACCTCACAGCGAGCTGGCAGTGAGGAGTTGCCCTCAATTTATTATACGGCCCACAATTTTGTTTTCAATTTCATAAATTATGGTGGACTTCACAACGAAATAAAATTAAGAGTTTATGCTGCCTATATATTATAACATTGTGAATTATTTATTCCATTTAATTTCAAATGCTTGCTAAAACAGATTGAAAAACAATAATAATAGGAAATGAGAAAGGTGTTACAGAATTCTTTTGATGCAGAAGAAAATAATAAGTTCATTGTACCAATACCAGACACTAGTAGCAAGTTACTTGTTTAAGGCATTGCTTTAAACATTATATTAATTGTAGACTCAAATGTTCTCAACACCAATTATTTAATTAGAAAATAAATGGAGGTTATTCATAATACTAAAGGTGAACACCACACGGTGTTTTTTTCTATTAAGGTTATCTTCAACAAGGCTCATTTCGCATTCCACACTTACATGTGCAGCATATTTTTTCAATGATAGTAACTTTGTCCTCACGTTTACATTTCTTTTCCCAGATAGATACAAAAAAAAGTTTTTACATTTCTGTTTACACAGATACACAATATTTATCCCATCATGTAAGCTGTCATTTTGTTAACAAGCTTACATTTGTGCACTCCCCAATATCATTTCATTTTCTGCTAAAGATATTATGACAATGACAATTCTTTATCTCAAAGATGCTTATCTTTGTTTTAACTGTCATGATTCTACTGGCATTCCTGGAAGCAATAGGCAACTAGATTTGTCTGAGAAATTACATTTTTCCATGTGTTTTCACACTTTTAGATTAATAATTCTATTCAGATCAAGAACTTACACCTCCCAAATCATCATAATCCCCATTTTCACAGTCTAACTGATAACAGCTGATCAGGGGAAGGAGTAAATGTAACCTATGTTGCACTGTTTGTCGCTATGCACATACATTTCCATACATGTTACAAGTGCTGGAGCTGAATTGTGTAAAATACCTTCCACTGTGGCCTGAGAGCCAAGAGTTCCTTATTTGTGAGCTAACAAGGTTGCATCAAACAGACTTGACTACCTTCCTTCTGTTTACACCAATGTGTCACCAGCAAACATAAATGAATGAGTTAATTGCATTTGTTCTAGTGTCTTTACATTACCTTATCTTTACACCATTTTTACTTGCTGAAGCCATTTGAATATGGATTCCTTGGTATAGTTTCAAAATGGAAAATAGGATAAAGAGCAAGGATGGTTATTCGAGAGATGTAACATTTTGTTCCTTCTTTCTTCTTTCCAATGCTACTGTTGCAGTGCCAAATAGCTGTACAAACAGGGTGGCCCTCTGTCTCACGAAATGCTTGAAACTGACCCAAGAGAACCAGGAAAATTTAATAGTTACATCTTTTAATAAGAAAGCAATGTTTTATTTTGGAAAGCTGATCTCATAAGCATCGTGATCTTCCTGTTAACCAGCGTTTTTTTTTCTTTCTGAAAGAGCAGATAAGATCAGAGTGAAAATATTTTAGAAGTCTTGGAAGATAACTGCAGATTAATGGGTCCAAAGGGTGGGAGTTGTTTTGGAGTTTCTGTCCATGACATTTATATAAATCCCACATAGATAAACTTCATCATTTTAAATTGTGAACTATTTAAATACATCCCTAGAATCATTTGTTTCTTATTAAGAAGGTCAAATAGTATTTTTCTTCAATTATAGTTTGTTAAATGACTAGAAACAATAGATGTCAACGTTCTATTGCTAAGCTCTCAAGGTCTTGGCCATTAACTGGATACTTTTTGCTTCAGGGAATTTTTAAGCCCTCCTTGATTAATGTTTAAAATCCCCATTGATATATTTGGCAAAAGAAACAAGCTTTCTCTTCCATTTCTTTTTGCTTTTCGATCCTTTAATAACAACTGCTGTAATACGGTTATGAGGAGTGACATTTAAATCAGTTGTTTATATTTTATTTCAGCAGGAATGGAGAGTTTTCTTTTGATGTATTTAATTGCTTCCTTTCAGCAGTTTTAAGAGGAAGGAAGTTGTTCCTGATTTGAAAGATTGACATAAATAATCTACACAACCCTAGTAAATAGCTTTAAAGCTTCTTAACATAAACATTTACTATGCTAGGCACAGAAATGTGAAATGGCAATCATAAAAGTTTATTTTACAACCTCTTTTCAGTCTAATGATTCTAATAGTACTTAGCATATTAGGTATCTAGGAAAAATCTGATACTATGTTACTTAAAAACATTTGGAATAAAAACAATTTTGTGATTCTATTCACATTCCCAAAAGTACTGCAACTAGAGTTGCTAGAGAAAATAAACTTTTGTTTTGTATTTTTTGCACATTGAACTGAATTATGCCATTCAGAGCAGGAATTCTTACTCTGTGAAATCAAGTTATGCCGTTAAATGTCGTCCAGCTGTGACACAGGCAGTTTTCTTGAGCCATATGGACAAGCTGAGACACATCGGAGGGAGGGGGAAGAATCAAAGCTGCTCTTGGGGAGGTGTGAATTGTGATTCAAAATTGTTTCATACATGCATAGCTCCCTGAAAACACATCTAAGGCACGTTGAAAGAACAGATGAATGTTACTGAATGAAGATGGGAAAGAGGTCCTCTGATCATAATTTTATTGGCCATTCTAAAACTATATTACCAGATTTTAAAAATAATTCACAGATTGTACAATACCTACTCAAAGATTAAAACTGCTTTATTTTCAATTTAAGGGCTGTATTATTTTTCGGTATTCTTTCAGCTATCCGAAAAGATAATAAGAAGAGGCAAGTAGCTTCATACAGGACAAGCTCGATTCTTCGAACGACATGGGCGTGGAGTATTTTGTTCGAATAATTGAATGTTCGGAATACGCAATTTACCTAAGCATCCGGACCTGAGAATCTTGTTTGGATAATCCAAAATTCAGATAATCGATGTCCAGATAATCAAGATTGTACTGTATTGTGCACTTTGCTGATGACAGAATACTTGAGAAGTAGGCTTTGTCACAAGTGACACATATGAAATGGTTATCAGGTGTCATTGTGAAGTGGTTACCATGTTGTTTGTGCTTTCATTGTTGATACCCTTTGACAAGCTGCTCTCGCCACTGGTCAACAGATTCACAGATGATGTTGCCATTTCTCTTTGTCATTAGCCAGCATCTCCCATGTGTGAAAATCATAGTTTAGGACATTCGTGTCACGTTTACAAGCAGCCTCAAAGCTGAATTTTTGACACCCTGTCAGTCTTTTGGCTCCAGCTACCAGCCATATAGAAAGTTCTTGGAAATGCATGTGGCTTCTATCCTGTGCTATTGCCTGAGTCAGCAAAGTCACCTTTACTTGATGAATGCCAACATAACCAGAAGGTATGCATGTGAGAGGACAGCTATATTCCTGATCCTGTCCTTCAATGCAATGACTATAATGCTGTACTAATGAAAATGATGAAAATTGTTGAACCTTGTTTCCTGATAACTGTAAATTGTCTTTGTTTCACAACCATACAACAAGAATACAGGTCTTGTAAACTGTCATTTTGGTCCTAAGAACCTGCTTGATTCTATTGTATGCACATTCCATGAGCTGACCAGAAGTGACAGCTGCTCTTTTTATGTCATGTTCTTCATCAAAGCATATGTATTGTTTGTCACCTTGTAACTCAGGTAGCAGAACTTCTAGCAGAATGCTATTTAATGTGATCAAGTGCAAAGATGTCACAGCTTATCCCATAACCATGAAATACTTGATACTTCTCAGAAAAGGTTAAAGCTGTGGAAGACACATTGTAGTTAAGTTATAGATGATTGTTTATTATAATGATTATATTCATGATTTTATCCTAATTGTAAACTTTTAGGGAATACTGCTCCTGTCCAGAATAAGTGTGTGGATTAATAAGACATGATTTTATATTTTTTTAAATTAATCAATAAATTTGAAACATTTTGCATTATTAAATTAAAGAGTCCATTTGTTGACATTTCAAAGATTGTCCTTCTTCCGAGAAACCATAATAAGGCTTTTTTTAATCAGAAATTTCATGAGATCCAAAACAGGATAACTGAAAGATTCCTATTGAGATGCAAATAATGTTTTGTTCATCTGCTCCATTGGTATCAGAATAAAATCTCTATCTTTAACATCTCGCATGCATGACAATAGCATTGTACTGCATCAGGGATTAGGTTAATTCTGTAATTAATTGTGAATACTTAAATTATGTTTCCAAATAATTATGCTTACAGTCACTCCATCAGAACATAAGTTAAACCAGGAAACTTGAAGAGTGTGAAGCAACAATAAAGCTTTCAGAAATGTTCATACATAAATCAAAAAGTATTTGGCATCAAGGGAGATCCTATTTGTTTTGGATGATCTTACAAAAGAGACACAAATGCTGGCTAATTGAATACAGCTTCTTGCATTTGACAATAGCAGCCTGGAGTGATAATAGTCACTGACTCATGCTGTATAGAAATACTTTGTGGTTTTTTTAATATCTCAAAATCCCATTGTTTATCAAAGATAATAATTGAAAACAACATGATATTCAATTATATGATGTTTTGAAAATATTTTTGGAAAGGGTTTAAATTGCTGAAATTAGCAGCGTTCTGGTTCACAGAGTGCATCTGTTTTAGAACTTTCTCCCATGTAATCAAATATTAATTGTCAATGCATCCACATCTTTAATGTCTCAATGTTGCAAGTATTCAAGATTTGAATGGTTGTATGATCCTTGGACAACTACAGGCAGATACATTCAGGGGATTGATAGTTTTTTAAAATTTCCTTTCTTCTGCACTTGATAATGAACATTTTATTACAGTCTCACAGCTTTCTATTATATGTAAGATTTTTAGCTGAGCAAGTATCAAAACTTCCCTTGCCACATTGGCAGATATCATTTGCAAAATATATTCCAGCACTCAACTCCAGGGTATTATGTCTTTATTATTGTTTCATTAAGGATTTGGAACAACCTATAATACACTCTGTTGGAAAACTAACAAAAATCTGGAAAAGGGATAGAAAATATCAATTCTCATCACTCCGACTTTGACAAAATTTGAAAACATTTCCTATTGATCAAGGCCACAGGACATTTATTTTCATGTGCTGTACAACCCCTGGCATGCTGGGCCTTCAGCTTTCATTGTCCAACCTAGATGAGACCCGATGCTTCTCCAAGCCATACTGAGGATGTTTTCACATTGCTTCAGTTTTACTCAGCAGGATGGCTATAGCATGAAACTCAGAAACCAGGTGAAATACTGGTAGCTCCCTGATCTATTAATAGTTAATGAGGCTCAGGCCAGAGGTCTTCAGAAACATGAAATAAAAAGAGAAAATGCTGGAAACATACAGCTGAGTGAAAATCTCTATGGAGTCAAATAGTGATACTGTATCAGGTTGTAACTTTTATTAGGGCTCTGATATATAGCATAAACAAGCGTGACAGGAGAGGGAAGGCCTAGTGGGTAAGACTGAGGAATGAATAACGGAAACGAGTAAATAGCAGAACAACTTTGTTGTATTAATCCTCAATGTCAAATACACAAAACAAAATTGAAAAATCTATGGCACTTAAGAAGGAAAAGAGAGGAAAGAACTTAAAACGATAATCGTCAGTGGAAAATGTTGCCTGAAAATCCAATAAAACAAAAGCTGATTAAACAAAGGTTGACGAGAACACTTGACCTAGTGACCTCTGTCCAAGAGTCTGAAAGTAAGTGCCATACGTATTTTAACTGACAGTGTACGTGTAGGTCCATAACATTCAGTGCTTATCAGAAACAAGGTTCAATGCCCTTGAATGCACCCAATCCTCATGGAAACTAGTAACAAAAGGAATATGCTACAAACAAATATGCCTAATATGGAATTAAACATATATTTACAATTATGCTTATGCCAGTAATTGATGACAAGGAGACTAAGGTAGATGAGAAGCTAGAAATGATTATTATCATGAAAGAGGTAGTGTTGGAAAAGCTAATGGTGCTAAAGGTAGACAAGTCTCCTGGCCCTGATGGAACCATCCCAGGGTACTGAAAGAAATGGCGGGAGAAATAGCAAATGTACTCATGGTAGTTTTCCAAAATTCGCTGGACTCTGGTTCCAGCAGATTATTCTCTGAAACATCTCTAGGACACACACACAAATCAACCCCACCACCCTGTGGTCGAACACTTCACCTTCCCCCTCCCCCCTCCCCCCACCCCACCATTCCACCAAGGACATGCAAATTCTGGGCCTCCTCTCCCACCAAATTCTAGCCACCTGACGCCTGGAGGAAGAACACCTCATCTTCCACCTTGAGACCCTCCAACTACATGGGATGAATGTCGATTTCACCAGTCTCCTTATCTCCCCTTCCCCCCCACCTTATCCCAGATCCAACACTCCAACTCAGCACCGCCCTCTTGAACTGTCCTACCAGTACATCTTCCTTCCCACCTATCCTCTCCACCCTCCACTCTGACCTGTCAACATCATCCCCCAACTTCATCTACCTTTTGCATTTCCAGACACCTTACCCCCTAGCCCCACCCTCCTCCCATTTATCTCTCATCCCCCTTGGATCCCACCCCCACATTCCTGATGAAGAACTAATGCTCAAAATGTCAACTTTCCTGCTTCTTGGATGCTGCCTGATGCGCTGTGCTCTTCCAGTACCACACTTTTTGATTCTGGTGGGAAATTATAGTCCTGTTAAGCTTAACATCTGTAGGAGAAAATGCTTGAATCTATTATCGAAGAAGAAAGATCAAGACATCTAGGTAGAAGTTATCCCATTGGGCAGATGCACCATGGGTTCATGAAAGGGAGGTCATGCTTAACTAATTTACTGAAATTCTATGAAGACATTACGAGTGTGGTGGACCACAAGGACATTGTAGTTGTGGTGTACCTGGATTTCCAAAATGCATTTGACCAGGTGCCATGCAAAAGGCTGCAGGATAAGATAAATGTGCACAGTGTTACAGGCAATGTATTAGCATGGATAGAGGATTGGTTAACTAACAGAAAGGAAAGAGTGGGGATAAATGGGTGTTTTGCTGGTTGGGGATCCGTGTTTGCACTCCAATTGTTTACAATTTATATAGGTTTGTGTAAAGATTTGTAGCTTGGGTGCCAACTGTCGTAGTTGTGGGTATGTTCGCCGAGCTAAGAAGTTAATTTGCGGATATTTCATCCCCTGTCCAGGTGACATATTCAGTGCTTTGGAGCCTCCTGTGAAGTGCTGCTGTACTGTGTCTTCTGGAATTTATTTGGCTCCATTTCTGCTACTTCTGGTTGCCGTTTCTGGTTGCTTGTTGTAGTGGCTGGTTTATTGGATCTAGATCTACGTGTTTGTTGATGGAGTCCGTGGATGAGTGCCATTCTTCTAGGAATTCTCTGGCTGTCCTCTGTTTAGCTTGTCCTGTGATCGTTATGTTGTCCCAGTTGAAATTGTGATCCTTGTCATCTGTGTGTGTGGCTACTAAGGCTAGTTGGTGTTCATGGATACAGATTGCTAGTTGTCTGCATGTTTGTCCTATATAGTGTTTCATGCTGTCTTTGTATGGAATCTTGCAAACAATTTACATAAATGATTTGGAGTTGGGGACCAATGCAGTGTGTCAAAGTTTGCTGATGACACTAAGATGAGTGGTAGAGCAAAATGTGCAGAAGACTCTGAAAGTTTGCAGAGGGATATAGATAGTTTAAGTGCATGGACAAAGGTCTGGCAGATGGAGTATAATGTTGATAAATGTGAAGTCATCTATTTTGGTAGGAATAACAATGAAAAGAACTATTATTTGAACTGTTAAAAAAGGGATCTAAGTGTCCTTCCGCATGAATTGCAGGAAGTTGGTTTACAGCTTAATCTTTCATTTCCTCCTCCTGTACCTAGCCACAGCTAGCAGTGAAACAACTTGTTGGTACACCTTGTTGAACATGATGACTTTGGCAGCCATACCCTGGAGGTCAAAAGTCTAACCTGCTGCGGGTCTCTCTGTAGGTGCAGCCTCTTTATGCTGACTTGCTTGAGGCACACTCTAGTTTATCAGTCCACTAACATGCATAGGATGGTTCCAGTCAGATTTTAACTCCTTTTGTGTCAGCCCCTGGAAGAGTAAAATACAAAGATGTCTGAAGGAGATGGCTTCCTGCTGAGAAAGGAAGGATAGTCAACCTCTCATTACCTATTCCTTTTTAGTCTTTCTGTTTTAAGTTTCATTGACGCTGTACAGGTGTGGCACTCATGGGTCTACACAGGACGCTACTCAGTACTGAGTTACAGTTACTGAATTTATATCCACAGACATCTTTCGGCTGTCGAAATCCTCTTTTAAAAAATTCATGCGGGAATTAAAAGTTCAAAAGTCTATAAATATGTCTAACCTGTCACCATGGCAACCCAGCAAGATGAATGTATTTTTTTGACTGAAGGGTTCTGGTGAAGTCCCTAACTATGCATTCTCTTAGGATTCTGAGTCTTTATCTTTTGAGGTGATGCTCAAGGTTGAGTTCGAGGTAGGCGATCTTCACCTTTCAGTTTTTGACTTGCTCCAAACACCTGAAGTGGAGAATAAAAAGCATTAACTGATGGTTACTTTCTGAATTAATCATTTCTGAACAACATTTTGATGTTTTGTATACCCATTTGCCAACAGCAGGCTGGAGACATCCTTCCTGGATTGCTGAGATACTCTCATCCCTCCATCTGCACAAGCTCCAAAATGCCTTACCACCTCCTTCTCAAAGCAAGTGAATACACTTATGTCAGGTGACCCTCCACCAGTTATGTTGCAATCCCTCCTATTGTGAGCAATTTTCACCTGCAAACAGGATGAAGGATTGATTGTTATCCCACTGGGCTTAATGACCACTTTATGGACAGGCAAACTGAAGATAGCTTCTGAGTCCTCCCCTGTAAACATTTGATAAGTGAACTGTTGTCCAACTGATCGAACATTCACAGCATGAAGTGACTCACAGTCCATATTTTCCATCTGCTGCTGAGGCTTGCTCTCCTGCTTGCTCATGATCCTCCTGTCTGATATGCCTGTGCACCTCCACATTTGTACTCTCAGATGCCCTTAAGAATGTCTGTATGCAGCGACTAGACAGTGGGAGTTACCCCTTTAGTGCGTAAAAAACTATTGATCCGCTTTCTATATTGGACACATTTTCATTTGTGGATTCCAATGGTTCTGATTTATATTGTCACCTCGATCCAGGCTATCATGATCAGGTGTGAGTGATTCTTACTGCCATACCAGGGAACAGAACCTCACAGAGTTCCCAAACAGTCTAAAGGAGAACCATCAGTCAGGCATCACTGAATCATAGAGTGATCTTTGTTAGCTCTGAGACATCCCTAATAGCAAGATACCACATGGGTTGACCGTCCAGCGGATTTGGCTGCAGTGCAAGACCTTGACCTGTCAAGTTGCCTTTTAAATTTGCATCCTAACCTTCAACACTGTGAGCTGATGGGGGGTTGGGGGGGGGAGGTGGTGGAAGAGAGATTGACTTTCTGTCTGTCCCTGCTGTATGATTTGATCAGACTATGGTCACATGTGGCCTGCTCCTTTTTGCTCCTGAGTGAAGCTGCATTTATGTCCAGTTCTGCTGTCCACATATCAGACATTGTCTATTCTCAACTTTATTTGTATATACAGAGGAACCTCGATTTTCTAAAGGACACGGGCAGGCAGTATTTCATTTGTTTAATCAAATTCCAGATAATCAAATGTCGGATAATGTAGTTTAGCCAAGCATCGAGACTTTACAACCTTGCTGGATATTCCAATATTCGGATAATCGAATGACGGATAATCGAGGTTCCCCTGTCTGCTAATTTCATACACACTGCCCAAGACAACTTGTGTGGTTTGTAGTTAAGATTCCCCTCGGATAGAATTTTTCTAAAATTGTAAAAGCTATTTTTCTTTGTGGATGGATGTATTGTGAAGATACTAGAAGTACACTTTGTGATGATGCAGTTTATAATTTCTGCTGTAGAAACAGGGTGTGTTGCTACCTCACTTCATTGTGAAATAAATGGGAGGCGGCAAATTGGCTAATTAGTATTTTCAAATGGTTTAAAATAATAACAACTTTTCCACACAACATAGTAGTGTTACTCATTTGATAGGAATATTCATTGCGTTCATGTTGACAAAATGTACCCACCACATGTCATAACCTCTGGGTATGTGGCAGGCCTAACAATAGCAGAGGAAACTTTATTCTGAATCATATTATGCTGCAACACATCCTCATGCAAAACTTGTACAAACAAAACAGTCTCAATCATTATTTCAAAAGTAATGTCTTCCTTATATGTTTATTAAAAATGAATTTAATTATATTAAATCTACAAGGACCTCTTTTTAAAACATATCTGAGTAATTTGTAGCCTTTTTGGGAGAAAGAATGTGTATGACATACAATTTTTTGAAACAGCCTTTATCATATTATCATTCTCACAGCAGGAAACAGGCTCCAATAATGTCAGCTTATAACTGAGAATAAATGTTACAGCTTAATCTATTTAGTTACATTAGATGGCTTTGTTTACAGTCACTCTTTGTTCCAGTCACACATAGATAGTAATTATATTCAAGAGGTGGTTATAATAATATGCTTTGAAAAGCAGACCATTAGTTCTGACAGGGTAACTTTAAATAAGCTGTGACTATTGTCTGTGATCATAGGTTCACGTGGACAATGACCTGTGAATTATACACATAATGAATCCAATCAATTTTCAGCTATACCCATTAGGTGAGGTACCTTGTTTTAAGATGTGCTCAAGTGAGTTTTGTTTCTGTGGTGGCTTAATCCTGCTTTCCTTAATTATTGGTTGGAAATTATAATATTATTATTTCTGAGGGAAGAATGCAATGCATAATTGGTATTAAACACTGAACTGCTTATTTTCATAAAATGTAAACATACATTTGCTGTATCAGTTAAGTGTAGCTTTTTAAAACAAAATTCCTGCAGAAGACGTGGGTGTCACTGGCTAGGTTAGCATATAGGAGAAAGTGAGGACTGCAAATGCTGGAGATCAGAGTCGAGAGTGTGGTGCTGGAAAAGCACAGCAGGTCAGGCAGCATCCAAGGAGCAGGAGAATCGATGCTCCGGGCAAGAGCCCTTCATCAGGAATGAGGCTTAAAGAAGGTTGTGGTGGATTGTTCAAGTTCTTGGGGAGCAGGGATACATTCAACACTGTTAGAGGGGAGCTCCAGAATTTTGCCTCAGCAACAGTGAAAGAGTAGGAAAATAATTCCAAGTCAGAATGCTGTCTCTGTTGTCCCTTGCATTCAATGTGTGAAAGAAAGCAGTTTTGAAGGTGCCATTCCGCAAAACTAAGAATCATAAAACTGATTATTCAACTACCAATGTCTGATTTCTGGTAACCTCCACTGTAACACTACAACATTCAACTACCTGCTTTTCATGTATAATTCAAAGACTTATCCATATATCAATATTTTGTAACCCTTATCCATTTGGACTAACTCATATTTCTAGTTTGTGTGCATGTTTTACGTTAGTATTTCTTCTTGCATACTGTACTTTTTTGTTAGTTCAATAAAGCCTCTTTTAAAACATTATGGAGAATGGCATCCACAAGGGAAGAAGTCCTGTATAAATTAATTTTGTTACATCCAACTGAAGGGCTGCTGAATTAAGAAGGGAAGGGATGGGGAGCCAGTTCAGCCCTCCTCATGCTGTTTAGCAAGTTGGGTTATTCCATCTAGAATTATAATGAAATGAGGAAAATTGCAGTGGGCCTGACCATATCATACTGGGGGCTTGCAGTGATATAAAGACAGTCAAGACAAAGGAATTACAGGTAATAAATTGTCATTTTGAAAACAATTATAAGAGAAAAAATAAATGCAAAAGTTTCTTTTGAGTTTGCAAATGTCTACTTTTGATGCTCGTACGTTCCTAGATGAATCAGGAAAAGCTACTTTTGAGAATATAGGTATTCTATCCCTCAGGGACAGATTTAGTGAGGTACTTAGGATTAGAATTTCATCCAAAACTTTACATTTTAAAAGCAGCTTACTGTGGAAACTGAAGAAGATATAAAAAATAAAGGTAGAGTGATTAAAATTGGAGCAGCAGAAATTATAATGTCAAGATAAAGAGAGGGAAGAGGAAAGTAGAGAGAGAATGAGAGAGATCGGTAAAAGAGGAAAGGACAAGAAGAGAAGAGTGAGGACTTCAAGAAAAAATGTCAAGAAAAGGACGTTGAACTATTACAGTCGAGCTAAGGAGCAGGAACCCTACTGCATCCCATAAAGGCAACACCAGTTCAGACTGAAAGGCTGAGGCAACTCAGTTCACTCATTTAAATCTTAAATTTGAGGAAGCAGAAAATAAGCTTTCTCTATCACTTTCAAATGGTTGACACAGCAATTAAAGAGGCTAGTCCAACATTAGTCGTGATTACTGAAGAGTAAGCTCTTGGCGAAAGCACAAAAGTTTACTCTCTCTTGCCTCAAGATAGTGCCACTGATTACAAGGCTGTAAAAATGGCTGTGTTGGTGTGTACCAATTAGTGCAGTAGATGTACCCGTCAAAAATGTCAGACATTCAGGAAAAGGCCTGACAAGGCATAATTTGGATTTGAAAGGCTTAAGCAGCTTGCTTTTGACCAATGGATATAAGCACTTAAGACAGTACCAATTTTGTAAAATACTATGAAAAATATTCTCCTTGAGAAGTTTAAAAAATTCCATCCTCCCCCTAATGAGAATACACCTCAAGGGACAGATAGAGACTGGGTCCAGGCAGGCAGCCACACTGACTGATGATTATATAGTGACTGACAAACCCTTGTTCAATAAGAAACCCTCCCTCAGTCACCCCAAACAACTGGAAAAGAGAGTGGTGGGAACAGTGACTGGAAATTGAGTGGGAGAGAGAGAAATGTTGGGAGCCCTCCTCTGAATAGAAAAGATGGTGCTAGGATGAAAGGTGAGGCCAAGAAACCTGACTGTTCAACTGCCAAAAGATAGGGTATGGCTGGAACATCTGCTGGAGACAACAGGAAAAACCAATGGGATTTATTACGGCACATATACCCTGTGCAGAAAACAGGAGCACATAAAAGAACAGAGCAGACCAGGCTATGACATTGACTGCAGCTGAGAACTCTGTAAAGAGACTCCTGACAGGGCAGGTTAAATAAATCCATGAGTGTTACCAGGATTTTATATCCAAAGGAAGACCGGCCACTTTTCCCCAGGGTGAACCTGTTGTGATATTAAGGGATACTAAGATCACCCAAACACTACTCGTTAGAGAGCGCACTCAGTGCACTGGAGCTGGTAAAAGGGATTGAAAGGGAATGTATGCCCACTGCCATTTACTGAATGCAAATTGTGTATGACCTTGTGTCAGGACCATGTGACTGTGAGACTTGTAGCTAGTTTATCTGTGGAAGGGATTAGTCTGCTCCTTAGCAATGACCTGGTGTGATCAAAGGTGACAGCAATTCCAAGGGTCTCTGAAACACCTGTTGAAATCAGGGAGAACAAACAGCTGCAGGAGAACTTACCTGGCATTCTCCCTGACTATGTGGTCACATGTCCTGTGGCCAAACAAGCTCAGCCAATGGAGGCCCTTACTGAAACCTTTTCCAGGAATCCAGAAGACTCCAAGGAGATAATAAATCAAATGATAGCAGCCCAACAAGCTGAGCCACTGTTAGAATCACTAGCTCAGACTGCTCACACTGACGCCTAGGCAAAAGCTATTCCTGAATGCTATGATATTAAAAATGACGTTCTGATGAGGAAATGGAGACTCTGTCACACACCTGAAAGTATTATAATGCAATGATCTATCAGATAGTGGTGCCACTGGGTGCGGTATTACAGTGGCTCACAGGATTCTGATGGGCCGACATACTGATAAAGACAAAATCCAAGCTCACATTAGCCAACACTTATACTGGGCACAGCTCTACAAGGTTTTGCAGAATTTATCACATCAGGTTGTGGGCAAGCCTGATGTTCAATAAGAAAACCTATGATTCCTGTGCTGGCTTTTGGGAGCCATTCATCAAGTTGCTAGTGGACAGTGTGGGACCCCACCCTCCCTAAAACCAAAGGGAGACCAGCAGAAGGCTAGAGGAACACAGCAAGCCAGGTAGCATCAGAAGGCGATGTTTCAGGTATAACCATTCTTCAGGAATGGAGGTGAGAGTAGGGAGAGCTTCAGATAAAGGAGGTGGGCAAGAGGGTTATGGGTGGGGAAAGAGTCGTAATGGTGAGGTAGTGACAGCTGAATAGAGATGGTGGGTATGACCTGATTGGTCGATGAGAGGAATGAAGAGTTGGGGGGAGGAGGCAGGGCTGGACAGGGAGTCAGGACTGGTGGGAAGGTTATTTGAAATTGGACAACTCAGTATAAAGTCCTCTGGGCTGTAGGCTGCCCAGGCAGAAAATAAGGGAAGCTACCAATATATCTTTACCATCATGGATACGGTCACCCATTTCCCAGAGGCTGTCCCCTGATAACCATTTCTGCCAGAACACTGATGAGGGAATTGACTTAATTCTTCACTCAGTATGGCCTACCCTGGCAGATTAGGGCTCGGATTTCATATCCAAATCATTCCAGCCAGACACTAGTAACACAGGCATGATCCAATGGAAGTCAGGTTAGGTACAACCAGAACTTAAAAACAATCATCTGGACACATTACCCTGAGTCCACCTCATGTGTGGAATAAAGGATGAGATTGTTTTTTTCTCTCTACCAGAGATTTACCCAATGTGCCCCTTGGGTTTATTCAATTTGAGCTAGTTAAGGACACCGTGTGTGACGGCTTTGGAAACTACACTGGGAAAGATTTTCAGAACAAAAGGTGGAAATATTAATTTTAGATTCTGTAGCAGAGATCCAAAAATGACAATTGTGGGCTTGTGAAATGGTCCTAAAACATGTGAAAATCTCCCATACAGTGATGAAATCTTTCAGTCAGGAGATTATATGTTAGTGCTCTTACTTAACCAGGTGAGCTCTTAAAGGCCCAGTTCATCATTCTGTATAGAGTAATGAAGAAGCTCAGGAAAACATAATTTGATTTTTATCCAAGATTATGGGGAAAAAGACATGCCAATATGATAATGCAATATAACATCTCAGAGAAGGGGTCAAGGGCTCGAGCAAGTTATAGTAAGTACCATTGCTACCTACCTAGAGGATGATGATAGTAATCAACGGGTTGCCATCACTGCTGTCTTGATGCCCCTCCTGTGCTCTTACATATGACAAACACAATCAAGTTTCAGTCTCAATATTAATCAACAGCTACCTGAGGTCAATGACTGGTCAAGAAGCTCACTGAAAATTTTCAATCTATTTGGAAGCCAGGAACCAACCTAAAAGAATAGAAATATACTCCATTATCCACCTGTGTGAATGGAAAGGAACTCACTAATCTTGTAACAATTAAAGAGGAATCTCAATACTCTCCATTGCCAGCAAAACCTTTATGGGAATTCTTCTGAAACATTTTGTGGAAAACCTCAACTAGGATCTTCTGCTAAACAGTCAATGTTGCTTCAGAAGAAGCTGAGTATCCAATGATATGGTGCTTGCAGTTCAACAACTCCAGAAGCAATGCCAAGATCCAAATCTCAGGTTTGCTAACCAATGTCTTTATCATAGTTAGCTGTGGAGGCCTTCAGAAGGTAATGGAGAAATTCAGCTACCTTGAGAAATTCAGGACAATGGTAGTTTTATTAGAACATGTTCGCATATGTCCTCAATGTTGGTGTGTCATCTAATCAATTTCTAGATATGATTGTAGTTAAACTGGGCCTTGAATTAGTACCAACCTATTCAATATCTTTTCCCAACTGTGCTCTCTGATACCTTCCATGATGGTGATTTACCATTGAAATCAATTTAGCATTGATGCAGTTAAATATCTCAATCTGAAAAAGAAGTAGGCCCTCAAGTACATACTTTATGATTTCCTGTTTGCCAACAATTTGTTGCCATTTCAGAACTGGACTTGGATTATAACATGAATGGATTCTTCAATGGATGTAACAACTTTGACCTTACAGTCAGGACAAAGAAAACAATCACACTAGGAAACTCTTATTTTGAACCCAATGTTTTCAGGTGGTAAATGGACCAGCAAGTAGTGAACAAGTTCACTTTGGTTAGCAGCACACTCTCTCGAACTTTTTACTTTGACGATGAGATGCAGACAGGAATTATGAAAGCAACTGTAACCTTCACTAGACTTTGACTATTAGTCTGGCAATGGGGCGGCACGGTGGCACAGTGGTTAGCACTGCTGCCTCACAGCGCCAGAGACCCGGGTTCAATTCCCGCCTCAGGCGACTGACTGTGTGGAGTTTGCACGTTCTCCCCGTGTCTGCGTGGGTTTCCTCCGGGTGCTCCGGTTTCCTCCCACAGTCCAAAGATGTGCAGGTCAGGTGAATTGGCCATGCTAAATTGCCCGTAGTGTTAGGTGAATGGGTAAATGTAGGGGTAGGGGTATGGGTGGGTTGCGCTTCGGCGGGTCAGTGTGGACTTGTTGGGCCGAAGGGCCTTTTCCACACTGTAAGTAATCTAATCTAATCTAATCTAAATCCACTTACCAACCTGAAAGTCTCTTGACCAACAATCCTACCCACTCTGTCCTACACACTACACTTGCCAGATTTGGACAGAATACCAGTGTCATGTCAAAATTTCAAAAGCTTTTTCACTTGAAATGTCTTTGGAAGCTTCTAAAGAGGAGATGGTAGAACAAAATATAAAACATTGAGAAACTAACCTAAGATGGCCTGCCAAGGCATCCATGTCATGTTGAGACAGTTACAATTGAGTTGGGCTGATCACTTCACCACAATATCTGCTACTTGCTTGTTAAAGCAAATCTTCTACAGGCAGCTTGAGCTAGGGTATGTGCTGTCATAACATTCAAAGGAAGTGCAACTAAGAAAACGCTTAACTGCTTTTATATCGAGATCAATTCCTGGGAGAAGATTGCCAAATCAAAAACTGTGTAGTCTCCTCCAAAAGCAAATGCATATTAGGAGATTGAAAATGCAGAGAATGGAAATCACAAGCTGACAACTTATTCAAAACTCAATTGACTGCAGTACCTTGCTGCCACAGAACTTTCTGGGCACAGATTAGCCTTAGCAGTCACCTATGTATTGTCTGAAATCCTATCAACACCCAAATGACAAAAGTGGTCACCATACATCAAAGACAGACACACCAAAGATTATGGTAAACTAGGAGTGTGTTATTTCTTTACCAAGGACAAAATCATGATGGAAGTGAAGCTATATTTTTTGCCATAAGCCTTGTCAGTATTTTAAAACTCATTATTCATAGTGCTGTGGTGCTGTATTTTAATTCAATGCTATGGATTGTGAATCAAACAAGGACTACAATGAAAATCAGCCTCAGGAGAGAAAACAGAAAGGAAAAGCTCCATCTGAACAGGCTCCAGCACCTTTAAATTCTCCTGCAGGAGCTGATGTAGAGGCTGCAGTCCTGCTCTTTGGCTGCAGGCACCTGGTCAATTGAATAAGGAAAAACAGATACAAGCACAATATTTTGCCTAAGTACTCCCACAAAAATATTACTAAACCTGAATCATTGATCTCATCACTGCTGGTGAAAAATATGGGGAATGCGTATCATACACGTTTCTGTATGACTCCATGCATTCTGCAGGAAACTTGATACAAGTAAGAGATTTGTGATATTTTATATTGTTTGTCATTTAATAATAACTTTCAAATGAAAGATATTTCATTCATATGTTGGAGAGGTAGGTTTACTCACTAAAAACAAAGCAAGTATAGAAACCGTTGCTGAAAAACACATCAAAACTACATAATAATTGGAGATGTGAGTAGGCCATTCAATTTTTTTTTAGATTACATTACAGTGTGGAAACAGGCCCTTCGGCCCATCAAGTCCACACCGACCCGCCGAAGCGCAACCCACCCATACCCATTCCCCTACATTTACCCATTCACCTAACACTACGGGCAATTTAGCATGGCCAATTCACCTAACCTGCACATCTTTGGACTGTGGGAGGAAACCGGAGCACCGGGAGGAAACCCACGCAGACACGGGGAGAATATGCAAACTCCACATAGTTTCTGCTCTGCTATTTGATAAGTTCATGACTCATCTTTTTGTAGTCCACCTCCTGTAGACTTTGATACATTTGTCAGTCATTAAAAATGTTCAATGATCCTGCCTCCCTACTCTCTGGGGAAGAGAGATTGCTGAGAGAAAAATGCACAGCTGAGGTTAAAATCAGATCAGTCATGATTTTATTGAATGGGTGGAGCAGGCTCAAAGGACTGAGTGGCCTATTCTAATTCTTTGTTTGCATGTTCAATCTCCATTCTCAGCTCAAGCTGTTCCTTCTCTCTTTCTTTTCCCTTTCTTGGAATTATCTCTCATTTTCCCTTTGCTGATCCCCTCTTTTGTCTTAGAATTATGTTTCCTCTTTTCCTTCTGTTGGCATTCCTGTTCTAATCTTAGCTGTTCCAATTTTAATGTAATAGAAGTCAAACTCGATTTCTCTTTCAACAGTGGTTACCACATCCATTGTGTTTCTCCAGCATATTTTATTTTTATTTCTATCTTTAACTTATCTGGTTCATTATCTTCAGTTTCTACCTCTAGATATTTTACCATCCATTTTGCAATTTATTTGTTTCTAGCTTTTGGGAAGAACATTATCTTTATGTGTCTAGCATTCCCTTTTAATTCATAAAATCTGTTTCATTTTTCGTAAGTTACTTTGTCTTGCTGTGTGAAAGCATTAACATCTAATGTGGACATTTTTAACACTTTAATATTACAGAACCAATAATACCTTGTTGTATTTTTCCCCCTTTTATTAAAGGAACAACTTATTTCTCTTGCTTCAGTTGTTTTGTACCCCAGACTCTGAGATGCTGATTTTGTTATGACCAGGTAAGGGAGTGTGAATTTGCTCTCCTCTTTTTAACACTCTTATTTGACTACAATAAAGATTTTCAAACTTTTTTTTAAGCTGAGATTACAAATGTTTAGTTTATGTCTTGGACCCACAAAACTGGCAAAGTTTGTAGATATCTTTGAGTTCTCAATAAATATATGCCTGTTCAGTTGGCTTTATAACCAGAAAGTCTTTTAGTTTTGCTGTTACAAATCCATTTGAATCTGCGCTAGGCGCCTTCTCCCAGTTTCTGAGGATATCCTTCCTGAAAGTCAGCGTGGCTTCTGACCAAACCATGAAACTATGGATATGATTTTCACTGCTTGGCAATGGTCCCCACTGACGGTGATATGACAGAATCCGTTGAAGTCCAAGACAGGGTCAAACATGGATCTGTCATTATCCCCACCCTTTTCTTCATTTTTATCACCACCATTCTTTACCTTGTCAGGAACACGCTTCTCAGTGATGTAGACATTGTCCACAGGATAGAGAGAAACTTTTCAATCTCAGCTGGCTGAAATTCAAAAAGAAAACAACACTGAACTGATTTGTGGAACTTTAGTATGAGGATGACATTGGAAAAGAATCTTCAAGAGTTGCCTTTTGCTATCACAGAAGCATATCAAAGAATTGGTCTCAACCTGAACCTCAAGAAGATTCATAATCTTTACCAACCCATTCAAGGTAAAATTCCAGTTTATCTCTACATTAAGATCAATGGAGAAATCTTTCTAAACATGGAATATTTCCTCTACCTGGAAAGTTTCCTCTCATTGGATGTGAGATTCAACATTGCAACAAATGTACCACCTTTGGATGCCTAACGATGAGGGACTTCAATGACTGTGACACCTATGCTGATACCAAGATCCTTGTGTATAAGGCAGTTATCCTTTTGAATCTTTTATATGGCTCCAAAATGTGGACTATGTGAACACACTACCGCAAGATCCTTGAGAAGTACCATCAATGTTGTTTGAGCCAGGTTTAGATTAGATTACTTACAGTATGGAAACAGGCCCTTCGGCCCAACAAGTCCACACCAACCCGCCGAAGCGCACCCACCCAGACCCATTCCCCTACATATACCCCTGCACCTAACACTACGGGCAATTTAGCATGGCCAATTCACCTAACCTGCACATCTTTGGACTGTGGGAGGAAACCGGAGCACCCGGAGGAAACCCACGCAGACACAGGGAGAATGTGCAAACTCCACACAGTCAGTCGCCTGAGGCGGGAATTGAACCCAGGTCTCTGGCGCTGTGAGGCAGCAGTGCTAACCACTGTGCCACCGTGCTGCCCACCGTTCTCCCCAGTCATCTGGAAGGACACGTGCACTGACATCAGTATCCTTGAAGCAGCTGACAGCACCAGCATTAAAGCTCTGCTGAGTCAGCCACCTGCTTGGGATGCCTGAATTCTGACTGCCAAAGCAAACTTTTGCCCAGCTCAAGGAAGGCACTCGAATGACAGGTGGACAAAAAAAGCATTTCAAGGACTCTTGAAAGACTTCCCTCAAAAAGTGCAACATTGATGTCACAATGTGGGAGACCCTCATTCAGAAGAAATCAACTTGGAGCAATGTCTGATGTGAAGGGACACAAATCTTTAAGAACACCCAGTGGCAAGGTAAGTCCAGAAAAGGAACCAGAGAAAGGAATGCTGACAAATTCAAAGTCAGGGACCAATTCCACTTCGGAAAAACCCACTAGATGTGTGTTTGAAGATGTGGCTGTAGGTTTTGGTTCATCAACCACACAAGGACCCACATAACCTATGAACAGTGACATGAAATTTCCTAGGTGGACATTCATACTCATTATTGAGTGTTTGAAAACAATTGTTTTGAGAGACTAAGAAAAACAGGAAAAGTGAGAGCAAGCTTTTTTAGTTCTGCTGCTACAAAACTATTTTCTTTTTTCTGTTCAAAACATGTTACTTAAAATATAGATCACTGGTGTATTACCAAGTTTGTTTTTTTTCAATCTGGATAACCTGCAGGTGACTCTTGTCCCAATATGTGTAATTTCCAGAAGGGTGTCAACCAACCTAGTGACATAGATAATCTTACGTATAATAAAAAAATGTAAAAACTAGGAGTAGAAGTACACAATTCAGTCCCTTGAGTATTTCTGCCACTTGAAACAATCATGGCTGATCTCATCTGAGCCTCAACTCCACTTTCCGACCTGCTCACCATAACTCATTACTATTTTAAAATCTGTCTGTTTCCTCATCAGTGTTCACCGCATGATGGGGTAATCAATTCCACAGATTCTCAATCCTTTGAGAGAAATTATTCCTCCTCATTTCTGCTTTAAATCTGCTACTCCTTATCCTAAAACTATCACCTCTAATTCTAGACAGTCAACTTTGTCAATCCCTCTAAGCATCTTGAATATCTCAATTATATCTCCTCTCATCCTTTTAATCTCCAGTGAATATAAACCTAAATTGTTCAATCTCTTATAAAATAATTTTTTTATCTCTGGAATTAATCTAGTGAATCTTTGCTGAACTGCCTCCAATGCAATTACATCCCCAATCAGATAAGGGGACCAAAACTGTAGGCAATGCCTTACAATTGCAGCAACACTTCCCTACTTTTATTCTCCATTCCTTTAGCAATAAATGCCAAAATTCCATGCATCCTCCTTATTACCTGCTGTAGCTGCATACTAGCTTTCAGAGACTCATGCACGAGGACACCCAGATCATTCTACACTGAAGCACTTTGAGGTTCCTCTCTATTTAAGTTGCCTTTTTTATTCTTCTGGCTGAAATGGTCAACCTCACACTTATCAACGCAAAACTCTATCTGCCAAATTTTCACCCATTCACATAACCTATCCTTATCCAATTGTGAATTTTTTATTTCTTCATTGCAGCTTACTTTCCTACCTATTTTAGTGTCATTTGCAATTTTGGCTATTGGCTAGCCATGTATCTAAGTCATTGCTATTGATTGAAAATAGCTGGGGTCTGAGGATTGAACCCTGTAGCACTCTACTAGTTACAGCTTGGAGACCAAAAATGACCTATGTAGCCCAACTTTCTGCTTTCTGATTAATCAATCCTCCAATGACACTAATATATTATCCCTAACCCCATGTGATCGTGCCTTATGTATAATAATTTAACAAACAATGATTCTTGTTTACTGATAACTTCATGCACCCTGAATTAAAATATCAATCATATCTATTTTATAATGTTAAACTATATGATTTTACAGGCAGGTAAAATAATTAAGAATCACTTTTTTAAAATATAATTTTAGTCCTATTAGACCAGAATGGTGAATTTGCAATGGTTTTACTGCAATTGGCAGAAACTAATCTTTAGCTGGTCTGAAGAGAGTGAGGTACAGAAACTCACTGACCACACCCACAAAAAGTAGAATTGCTTCAGTGAGTCTGATGATAAAAATCACAGCATCACTTGTCCTAACACCTCCACTCCTTCCCCACATTTTTTTGAATGAGATCTTCTCAAAGCCAACCCCTTCATGTTCTGATCCAGTGACACTTAACTGTGGCCAGATGGTTAAACAGCCAAAGTCCTGTTACCAGGGGAAACCTGCTCTGAGTTAAAATCCACCCACATTTTAATACTTAACCATACTTTTATTGTTTGTAAATTGGGTGGAGTTCTGGGATGAGTTATAACCCCATTCCATTGAACAACTATCTTTGCTTGAAGGCACCACTAATGAGCTCTTGATGTCAGAAACTGTGAGAGAGTCAACCAATTATAACATAGTTATTGTTTGTGAAGGTTAGTTTATCCTCCTGGTAGCAATGATCTTTATGACTACATTGAACCTTTCAGTTTCTGCTCAGTGTGTAAATGTAATTTTTGGTTTAATAGTGAGCTATACAGGTTCTAGATTTTATCAAAAGAATGTACAAAATTAATTTATTTCAATTGAGAAAACAATATTTGAAACTGAGAAATCAAGGCCAAGAAAGAGCTATAGCTGCAAAAAAACTTGATGTAGAATTGACAAATAAATTAAATCACAAACAGTAACTCAGCATTGCTAGGCTTAGCTATTAAAAATCTGAAAACAGTCAGAAAAGTGAAAGGTGAGTGCAGTAAAAGTCTCAAGATGAAAGATGGGTGTCCTTTGATGATCAATACATATAAGTCCAAAATATAAATCTACAAAGTTGGGCTTAGACTAGACCCATCAAGTGTACAAGATGGAGGTTTTTTGCTTGACTTGCAAGAAGTATGAATAACCTCGGAGAAAGGGCTGCATGTAATTCAATAACTGTGGGATTCAAAATGGAAGGTCATGCACTAGCTGTCTGCCATACAGTTGCTCATTTTCATGTTGCCACTAACTTCCAAATTGGGTAGATTGTCCCACAGGCAACGGAAACAATTTTCATCTCTGTCAAAGTTAAATCCCACACTACATCCTACAGGTTATGGGTTTGATTTGTGTCTTGAATGAACAGACCCCAACTGGGTGGCAGAACTGCAATATTGCACATGAACTGACAGACTAAGATGAAGAACAAAGGATTATAGTGAACAATTTAGCAAAGCTGAAAAGGTTAAAAGAACAGATGCAGTAAATTGGGCATTAAGAGTCTCCATTGACCTCCATAAACCTTATTACTTGCTGCTTTCAACTTTGCTTCCAACAACAAATGCAAAGAGCTTGTGGATTTTTCAGTGGTCAACAGTTGCATCCATCACATGTCCTTCCCCATATCCGCACATGCCCACCCAGCTAAATCTCCCATCAAACAACACAATCTCAACCCCATCTTTCTCCAGTTTATCTCCCATATACCCCAACCTTCTCCAAACTCATCTCATGAATGAGACATACCTCCTGCACCCTTGGACATATGACCACTAAACTACTGACCACTGGACTTCTGTTCCAAGACAGTCTGAAATTGTAAAAGCCTCTTGCTCTTCTAGCATTTTGCAAGTGCTATTGCCACATTCCTCTTAAAAGATGCCCTAGACCTTTTGTTCTATCCCATAAGGAGAGAAAAACCTCAGAAGTAGGGGCAAGACTGTACCATGTAGGTGGTTGAGATGTAAAAGGATCATGACTGATCGTCCTCAACTGCAGATTCCTGCCTGCTACCCAGGTCCCTTGATTCTATGACAGACCAAAATTCTGTCTACCTTTGCCTTAATTGTATTCAATTATGAGACATTTACATCCTCCAGGGTAGAAAATCCTAAAGTTTCACAACTGTTTGAGTGACGAAGTTCATCATCACCTCCTTCCTAAATGATCAGTCCTCAATCCTGAGGTTCTACTCCAATGTTCTTCATTCCCCATCAGAAAGAAACAGCTTCTCAGTTCCAACCCTTCAGAATCCCTAAACTAAAATCCCTCCCTAAAATTTTTGAATATACCACCTCCCAGATCCACCTCCATTTTTCCTGCAAAATCTTTCTACTAATTAGAATTCCATCAATTGCACAATATTGGAACTATCCTAGCTAAAGTCATGACTGGCATTTCTTGTGACTGTGGCCATTATATATTATCCTTCCTTGTTGATCTTGACATCTATGCCACCTATGACACATCAGCTAAGCTATCTTCCTCCAACATCTTTCTTCTATTGTTTATCATTCATTCACAGTGGGATCATCTCCTGCAATAGCAACTTTTGCAACACCAATACTGCCAACTTTGCCGTACTGCTTCACTTTGCTCAAGTATCAGTTGCAATTTGGTGAAATCATCTGTTGACAGTGTCAGTTAATGCACGTTACTCAGCTCAACCATTCCACTGTCTGTCATAAACTCTCCACTTTCTTTGTGCTATTAGGATGCTTATCTAATATCCCACCTTGGATTTCTTTGGAGATGCAATTCCTTCCAATTTATCATTGGTAGGACAAATGCCACCATTTTTCTCCTCTGCCATAAATGTCATACAATTGTAAATGACTCTATTTGTCGACCAGTTTATCACAGCCTCAGACGCAACAAGGTTCATGACCTTATCACCATGTTCAACTGCAAACTGAACTCCAAATCATCTATTGTCCCCCATCACAAAGACCATCCAATGACATGGCCCACTTCAGCCACATCTACAACTGAAACTCTTATACATGACTTGTGGCATTCATTCACTGACAGCAGCTCCCCAACCTCTCTGCCAGGGGCAATAGTGCATCAATTAGGCATAAGTACAGGCAAGGTCCTGCAGCCATGCAGGAGCCTTTTTCCATTCAGGGGCCTTCCAAGATGGCTGCCATGGTCATATAAGTCATGGTGAAGCACATCAGCAGCCTGCCTTCACAGCAGCTGGCAACAAAAGAGCATCAGCACATAGAAGCACTTTTAAAACAGTTAAAGAAAACCACATGGGTCTTATGAGTAAATATATAGTTAGTTTGTTTTGCTCGCATCTTATAATCTGTGACATGAGATCGTATTTAGTTTCTTCCAGATTCCATTAATTTTTAGTGCTCTACTGGCAATTGAGCAGTGGCTGAGTGGTGTTGACCTTGATGAACATGGTCATCATTTATATATTGCAGAAATTCAAGGTGGCAGCGGGCTGAGAGGACCTGGGCTTAAAGTAGATAGAATTGCTAAGACTGTAGTTTGATTGTGTAGTTGTTCTTGGGAAGAGTCATCTAAATACGAGCAACTCCCTGAGTCCCATGTACTTTAATCTTGGTGCCTTCGTGAGTCTCCTCAAGTGGACCAAGATGCTGGGGCTGAGCATCAGCTTTTTAAATCTTTTTCATTGTCTGAGGATGTCTCACAATATCCACATTAGCATGAGGTCCCCTATCATGAGCACATGGTTGTGTAAAGCACTCAGACCACCGTGATTTGGGAGACACCTTTTGGGAACTATTGCAGAGCAAAATTAAAATGATCCACCAGGATCTCACCTTGGAGGCTAGTGACAAGTTCCATTGAGGTCTAGTAGTATTAATGGCTGAAATTTTAGTTTTCCTCTTCCTTTGTCCTAGAGTTCCTCCACTGGTGTCAAAGGCAATCTGTTCAGCAGAAATTCCCTTCCAGCAAGAATCCAATATTGAAAGATCTGTTGCAGAATCTGTTGATGATGGTCACAGAACAGTTGGAGACTGAGGAAATGAAATCCTTCTCTGATAATGAAGACCTTTGTCTGGCCTGTGTGTACCTGTTGGTAACATACATGTGGTCCATCACAACTTATACTGGAGGTAATTCAGCGATGTTGCCAAATCTTCTCACATTATGCCCTAGTTTGGTAAAGCATGTATTGATGTCAGTCACTATCTCGCTACAAAATTATGTGACGGGTTGGGAGACCCAACATGTGCACCCAGTAGAATCCTGGAATCAATGGGATATTAGAAACTTTGTGCAACAATGTCCTTAATGTCCATTGACATTGTATTAGTGTTAATGCAAGATCTCCCTTCCAGTCAACATCACACAAAGATCAGTCTTGGCCTTTTGGGACAGGCAGAGATTTCAACGATATTGCCTCTCCAATATCTGAAGTTGGCTCATTCTCTCTAAACTGTTGCTGTAGGGTGCTTCATTTTGCATGCTGCCAGCTGTTGGTGAAGCCCACCTTGGCTTTCTGCTGTTTCTGCATCCTAAAGTTAACTGTATAGATGATCAGGAACTTGCTGCTGTCCTGATCTGTGTATCTATACCTCCTCGCTCATAGATTCTCCTCCTGAGAAAACAATGCCCATCGCATTTGGGAACTGTGAGTCTGAGGGTCATTCTGCTTGTTGCTGCTGCAATTTTACCCAATCCAACGCCCCTGTTAGGCTTGTTGTGATTGAACTCAGTTTCTGTTTGGCTACTGCTATCAATATCCCCCATGTACTGTTCATAAAATTTTCTTAACTTTTTAATATTCATTCAGAGGATGATGTGTCACTGGCTAGGCCAATATTTATTGCTTTATTGCCCAGAGGACAGTTCAGAGTCAGCCACATTGCTATGGGTCTGGAGTCACATGTAGGCCCGACCAGGTAAGAATGGCAATTTCACTTGACCATTAACAATGGGAAATTCCTCTGGCATTGCCTGCTGTGAAAAAGGAAAGGACTTAACTCAATCTTGCATCCGTCACTCATGATTTCCTTCACTTGCCTAATACATCCAACTACTCTTGAATGCTTCAGCCTTGTCATACAAGCTTCTCCTGGTAAATATTTTTGACTTGTCAATCAGCCTAACAAAAGGCAGGGCATCCACACAAAGAAGCCTTGGAATTAAATAATGAAAGACATTGGGAAATCTGCTTCTTTTGATTTCCTGGTACATATTAGCACTAACTCATCATTCACCTCCCACCTGCACACCCTTTCACCCCAACCCATGCATCCCCCATTCAGAAGTCACCCCCAAGGCTAAAATCCAACTCTCTGTTGCCTTTGAAGCTATTCAATTCCATGTGGCACTACTTAAAAAATGCTGTAATTCAGATGCATAGATGAATAATTCATCGATACATGGAGATTATACAAGCATACGCATAATCGTACCTTCGAGTTGCTACATTGCATAAGAGAGGACTTTTGTTATTGGTAATTATAATTATTTTGCAACAATTAGAAATTGAAATTATTGAAGACAAAACACTGCTTCCTACAAAAACGAATATTTTGGATTAAATTGGTATTAACAGAAAAGAAATACATACATCTTTTCCACAACAAAAGCTAACAGTCTCGGATTTAAAATTAATTGTTATTCCAGCATCAATAACAGTTTGTAGAAGAGAATTTCAAACTTGCAGCACCCTTTTTATGTAGAACTGCATTCTAATTTTGTTCCTTATTTCTAATTTTTCAAATATGCTGCATAGTCCTACACTCCTTAAACTGTGGAGAACTGTTTCTCTTTATCTGCCCTATTTGTTTCCTTTAATATCATGACAATCTTAGTCAAACCACTCCTTCTAATTCCTGAAAATTTAATACCCAGTTTGGCCAATCCCTTCTCATAATTTAATCTTTGGAGTGCAAGTATCTTTCTGGTAAATATGTTGCACTCTTCCATGGCCGTTGTATTGTGCATAACGTATAGTGCCTAGAATGACTCATTATGCTCCAGGTGTGATATAACCAGGGCCTTGTTAGAAGTATGATTGCTAACCTAAGTGTATTCTATTCCTCTCAATGTCAAGGTCATTGTTCCATTAGCATTTTCAAACAGTTTTTGTTTATGATACTTTAATTTTCTTGGACGTAAATCCACAAGTTGTTTTGGACGATCACCATTTGTAGCTTTTTTCTATTAAGAAATGGACAGCTCTAATGCTCTTGAGTCCGAAGTGGATGATCTCATATTTGTTTACGTTAAAATCTTTTTGTGTTGTTTGTCATTCACCAAGATCCCTGTAACATTATACTTTACTGAAACTGCTTTCAATCCTGCCTACCTTTGTGCAATCAGCCAATTTGGACAATGACTTCCTATTCTTTCATCTAAGTTATTATTAACTATATTGAATAGTTCAGACTCCACATAATCCTTGAGGCACAATATGCAAGTCACATTTTACCAATAAGAGTATTTGCTTTTTATCTCGACCGTCCCCTGAATTCAGGTAATTTCATAACCAAGTCAATATTTTGCATTCAACAGTATGAATTTCAACTACAGTTAGCCATCTCTAATAAGGAATTGTGTCAACATTCTGCATATCTATCTAATGATATCCATATACATTTCCCTGTCCATTTTCTGGTCAGCTGTATTGAGAGTCATAGAGTCATAAAGTCATAGAGATGTACATCATGGGAACAGACCCTTCAGTCCAACTTGTCCATGCCAACCAGATACCCTAACCTAATCTAGTCCCATTTGCCAGCACTTGGCCCATATCCCTCTAAACCCTTCCTATTCATATACCCATCCAGATGCCTTTTAAATGCTGCAATTGTACCAGCCGCCACCAGTTCCTCTGGCAGCTCATTCTATACACTCATCGCCCTCAGTGTGAAAAAGTTCTTGAGGAATGAACAACCACATACAAAACCAAGCTGACTTTTTCCAGTAATGGTCACTTGAGTGCCACCACGTGGGAGCCTTTCAATTACAATGATGCGGATATCACAGGTACGAATGCTTTGCTCTATTGACTGTAGTTCATACGGTAAATAACACCAGGTCTAAGGAACTACTATATTTATGATTCCTTGAAAATAAAGTCCAACATTGCACCACTGGCTTGTAGTTGGCTCTTAAGGAGATGGAGAAAGTGAGGTCTGCAGATGCTGGAGATCAAAGTTGAAACTTTATTGCTGGAACAGCACAGCAGGTCAGGCAGCATCCAGGGAACAGGAGATTCGACGTTTCGGGCACAGGCCCTTCTTCAGGAATGAGCAGAGAGTGTTCAGCAGGAGAAGATAAAAGGTAGGGAGGAGGGACTTGGAGGAGGGGCGTTGGAAATGTGATAGGTGGAAAGAGGTCAAGGTGAGGGTGATAGGTCGGAGTAGGATGGAGGCGGAGAGGTCAAGAAGAAGACTGCAGGTCAGGAAGGCGGTGCCGGGCTGGAGGGATTCGGCTGAGACAAGGTGGGGGGAGGGGGGATGAAGAAACTGGTGAAGTCCAAGTTCATCCCCTGTGGTTGGAGGGTTCCCATTCGGAAGATAAGACGCTCCTCCTCCGACCGTCGCGTTATTGTGGTTTGGCGGTGGATGAGTCCAATGACCTGCAAATCCTCGGTGGAGTGGGAGGGGGAGTTGAAATGCTGTGCTACAGGGTGGTTGGGTTGGTTCGTCTGGGTGGCCCAGAGGTGCTCTCTGAATCGCTCCGCAAGTAGGCGGCCTGTCTCCCCAATATAGAGGAGGCCACACCGGCTGCAGCAGATGCAGTAGATGATGTGGGTGGAGGTGCAGGTGAATCTGTGGCGGATATGGAAGTTTCCTTTGGGGCCTTGGAGAGAAGTGAGGGGGGAGGTGTGGGCGCAAGTGTTGCACCTCCTGCGGTTGCAAGGGAAGGTGCCGGGAGTGGAGGTTGGGTCGGTGGGGGGTGTGGATCTGACAAGGGAGTCGCGGAGGGAGTGGTCTCTACGGAAAGCTGATAGGGGAGGGGAGGGAAATATATCCTTGGTGTTGGGGTCTGTTTGGAGGTGGCGGAAGTGACGGCGGATGATGTGCTGTACATGGAGATTGGTGGGGTGGTAGGTGAGGACCAGTGGGGTTCTGTCCTGGTGGCGGTTGGAGGGGCAGGGCTCAAGGGCGGAGAAGCGGGAAGTGGAGGAGATGCGGTGGAGGGCACCGTCGACCACGTCGGGGGGGAAATTGCGGTCCTTGAAGAAGGAGGCCATCTGTGTTGTACGTATTTTGAACTGGTCCTCCTGGGAGCAGATGCGGCGGAGACGAAGGAATTGGGAGAATGGGATGGCGTTTTTACAGGGGGCAGGATGGGAGGAGGTGTAGTCCAGGTAGCTGTGGGAGTCGGTTGGTTTGTAGTAGATGTCCGTGTTGATTCGGTCGCCTGAGATAGAAACAGAAAGGTCTAGGAAGGGGAGGGAGGAGTCCGAGACTGTCCAGGTGAATTTGAGGTCGGGGTGGAAGGTGTTAGTGTAGTGGATGAACTGTTCAACCTCCTCGTGGGAGCACGAGGTAGCGCCGATACAGTCATCAATGTAGCGAAGGAAAAGATGGGGGGTGGGGCCAGTGTAGTTGCGGAAGATGGATTGTTCCACAGACCCTACGAAGAGGCAGGCATAGCTGGGGCCCATGCGGGTGCCCATGGCTACTCCAGGATTTCCGCTTCCCCGCCACCTCCTCCAGGATTTCCACTTCCCCGACCACCTCCTCCAGGATTTCCGCTTCCCCGACCACCTCCTCCAGGATTTCTGCTTCCCCGGTCCCCAACGCCTCATCTTCACCATGGACATCCAGTCCCTGTACACCTCCATCCCCCATCACGAAGGACTCAAAGCACTCCGCTTCTTCCTTTCCCGCCGTACCACCCAGTACCCTTCCACCGACACCCTCCTTCGACTGACCGAACTGGTCCTCACCCTGAACAACTTTTCTTTCCAATCCTCCCACTTTCTCCAAACAAAAGGAGTAGCCATGGGCACCCGCATGGGCCCCAGCTATGCCTGCCTCTTCATAGGGTATGTGGAACAATCCATCTTCCGCAACTACACTGGCCCCACCCCCCATCTTTTCCTTCGCTACATTGATGACTGTATCGGCGCTACCTCATGCTCCCACGAGGAGGTTGAACAGTTCATCCACTACACTAACACCTTCCACCCCGACCTCAAATTCACCTGGACAGTCTCGGACTCCTCCCTCCCCTTCCTAGACCTTTCTGTTTCTATCTCAGGCGACCGAATCAACACGGACATCTACTACAAACCAACCGACTCCCACAGCTACCTACACCTCCTCCCATCCTGCCCCCTGTAAAAACGCCATCCCATTCTCCCAATTCCTTCGTCTCCGCCGCATCTGCTCCCAGGAGGACCAGTTCAAAATACGTACAACACAGATGGCCTCCTTCTTCAAGGACCGCAATTTCCCCCCCGACGTGGTCGACGGTGCCCTCCACCGCATCTCCTCCACTTCCCGCTTCTCCGCCCTTGAGCCCTGCCCCTCCAACCGCCACCAGGACAGAACCCCACTGGTCCTCACCTACCACCCCACCAATCTCCATGTACAGCGCATCATCCGCCGTCACTTCTGCCACCTCCAAACAGACCCCAGCACCAAGGATATATTTCCCTCCCCTCCCCTATCAGCTTTCCGTAGAGACCACTCCCTCCGCGACTCCCTTGTCAGATCCACACCCCCCACCGACCCAACCTCCACTCCCGGCACCTTCCCTTGCAACCGCAGGAGGTGCAACACTTGCGCCCACACCTCCCCCCTCACTTCTCTCCAAGGCCCCAAAGGAAACTTCCATATCCGCCACAGATTCACCTGCACCTCCACCCACATCATCTACTGCATCCGCTGCAGCCGGTGTGGCCTCCTCTATATTGGGGAGACAGGCCGTCTACTTGCGGAGCGATTCAGAGAGCACCTCTGGGCCACCCGGACGAACCAACCCAACCACCCTGTAGCACAGCATTTCAACTCCCCCTCCCACTCCACCGAGGATATGCAGGTCATTGGACTCATCCACCGCCAAACCACAATAACGCGACGGTCGGAGGAGGAGCGTCTTATCTTCCGACTGGGAACCCTCCAACCATAGGGGATGAACTTGGACTTCACCAGTTTCTTCATCCCCCCTCCCCCCACCTTGTCTCAGCCGAATCCCTCCAGCCCGGCACCGCCTCCCTGACCTCTTCTTCTTGACCTCTCCGCCTCCATCCTACTCCGACCTATCACCCTCACCTTGACCTCTTTCCACCTATCACATTTCCAACGCCCCTCCTCCAAGTCCCTCCTCCCTACCTTTTATCTTCTCCTGCTGAACACTCTTAAGGAGATGGCCCTACATATATAGGATCTGCTGTCTTTATTAATCATGGATCCTCACATTTATGAGCTGACTAAGGTCTCATGTGGAATGTAAACAATGTAGATTGCATATTTGCTTTCTGAAATAGAAATAAAAAATGAAGTTAAAGCAAAAAGGATAGCATGGTGGCACAGTGGTTAGCACTGCTGTCTCATAGCACCAGGGACCCAGGTTTGATTCCACCTTTGGATGACTGTGTCAAGCTTCACCTTCTCCCCATGTATGTGAGGATAAGGTTTTATGGCCATGCTATAGTGTTCAAGGATGTGTAGGCTGGGTGGATTACACATGGTATATGCAGAATTACAGGGATAGGGTAGGGGGTGGGGAAGGTAGCTGGGAAGGTGATAGGTAGATGAAGGTGGGGTGTGAGAGTGATAGATTGGAGGGGACAATATATAGGACAGGTGGGAAGGAAGATGGACAGATAGGACAGTTCAAGAGGAAGGTGCTGAGTTGGAGGGTTGGATCTGGGCCTCACCCCATCACTACCACCCCCCAACTGCATCTACCTATCACCTTCCCAGCTACCTTCCCCCCAGCAGCAGCCCCACCCTCCTATTTATCTCTCAGCCCCCTTGATCCCCCTCACATTCCTGATGAGGGGCTTATGCCCAAAACATCGATTCTCTTGTTCGTTGGACGCTGCCTGACCTGCTGCGCTTTTCTAGTAGCACACTTTTCAACTCCATAATCTACAGTCAGATTAGATTATCCATTTCAAGGTGCAGTTGCTGTCATAAAGCAGTCAATAAATTCCAAGGAAACTATGCATGATCCAGTCAAATGTAACCTGTGGCTATAATTGTTGTTTGCCATTCTATCCATCTTCAGAAGTGAAAGCAACCTGCTTTGATAACTGAGATAAATGCAGTAAAGATTATAATATGCTTTGTATAATATTGCTACTTTATGAAGATTTTAATATAGTTTAAAGTACTATTAAAAGTATGCCACACAATTAATTAACACTGATTTTATGCATGTTACCCAGAGGCTGACGATGTAATTTCATCACTCAGCCAGTCAAGTGCTGCTCCAAATCAAGAGCCCATCATGGCCATTTTTAACTAGAATTTTAGCACAATAAGTTGAACTTTATCAATGAAAAGTGCATTCAATGCATAAATCAGCAATAAGGAATAGAAGAATATCTCAGCATTTTGAGTGATTCACAGAACATATGCACCATAGAGCTTCATAACTAAAGGAATGTTTTATTTTCATTTAAATGACAGGAATATTTTAATTATTAAAGGCCTTATTTTGATTATCTGAGAAGTTATTAAACATGTTGGTAAATTTATTTGAAGAACCGTTTTATTCCTTTCAATCTTCTGCCATTTTTCCTGGAAGCATTCACTCCTCAGTCAAGTATAGTTTCATGACCACCAGAGGCATAACGTTTCCATGTCAGCCCTTGTTTTGATTGAGTGCAGACAGTTACTCAACCATAAGGGTTGAGTTGAGTACTGGCTGTGCAGCTAGAGAAATTAAAGGCCTTTGTTTATGAATCTAGGACAGTAATTTCTTAATTCCCTGCAGCACTCTGGAGCAATTGGGCTTGATTAGAAAATATGGGGCTGAGTTTACCCACTCTCTGGCAAAGTGCTTTTCTCGATAACATTCATGGTGGACAGTTGCCCATTTCCCATATTGAATTTTCTCAAGCAGTTTCTAGTTTTCATCACATTAATTATGTAACCAGCCTCTACAAAACATGGAATCATGCAGCAAGTGAGGTGGAAACGTTGACTGCTGCTGGGACTTTGCAACATTCAAGCCACTATTTTAAACCCTAGCTCCATGATATTTGTCACTTCAAGCCAGGAACTGGCTTTTCCACTCTTCTGCCCGCTAGTTGGAGTGAACAAATGTCCCCAAAAGGGAAATTGGCATGCCAACCTGCTGACAAGGACCTGGAGATCATCATAAAATCCCTACAATACAGAAACAGGCAATTTGGCCCATCGAGTCCACACCACCCTTCCGAAGAGCAGATCCACCCCATTTCCCATCACCTAATCCAGCTAGCCTGCATATCTCTGGAAACTATGGGCGGGCAATTTAGTATGGCCAATCCACCTAACCTGCACATCTTTGGACTTTTGGAGGAAACAAGAGCACCCAGAGGAAACCAATATAGACATAGGGAGCTTGTGCAAACTCCGCATAGATAGTCACCTGAGGCTGGAATTGAACCCAGGTCCATGGCACTGTGAGGCAGCTGTGCTAGCCACTGTGCCACCATGCTACCCCAAATGTTGGTGGATGATCTCGACAATCATTCAGTCCTCTCGTCTGGCAAAGGATCCCATGCCAGGTGGTTGTCCTGATGAAGGAGCAGTGCTCTGAAAGCTAGTGCTTCCAATTAAGCCTATTGGTTTAGTTGTTTGTAAACCCTATCTGCCCTCTGCACTTCCTACTGACTCCTTGGGGACAGCACACCACCACCTAGATTCCCTTTAATATTTCTTGTCTTTGCACTGCAGCAAATTCCAGAACCAGAAATCAATACATTTGCATGCCAACCAGTGTCTGCAGACTCTCTGATTGGCTGTGCAGCTTGGAGGGAATATTGACCAAGTGTTCTCCTAACCCCATATCGCAATTAGCACCTCTTCCATCCACTTTCTGCATTGTACACTCCTCCTTTTGTGCCATTGCAAAATAACTCTGAAAACATGGCAGAGAAGACAAAGGCCAAATGGTAGACAATAGGCTCCAAACTCTTACATGAAGAAAAAAATTGCTGGATTTGGCCAGAGAGGAAGGAAACTGCTCATGTGTGAACATAATGACTTCCATGTGCAACCAACCATGCTGTGCTATACTGCTGTCCCATGAATCTCAGTGCTAACCCATCTTATCATGAACAAGCTTTTACCTGTCTTTCACAACTACTTAGCTCTCCGCTCTCATATGGGACCCAGAAAATGAGTGAAGAAAGAGACCAACACCACACTACACTTAGCTTAATCCCCATCTCTGAGGAAGAAGCAACACAATCCACACTAGATGCACTGGCAAGGCTTTCACCTGCACTGTCCACCAGCTCAGAGACTTTTACCTGAGTTACTTTGTTATATAGACTGGAACAGGGGCGGAATCTCAGAGGACTGCCAGAGACCAGGTACTTGTTTAGCCACAGACAGAAAATGATCCCATGATCTCAGACTTTAATGACTGTGTAACAGACAAGCACAGGTACAGCAGGCACATTTAGCAAAAGCAGATGGTAAACTGGTTTGAAGGGTGGAAATCTCCAGTAATGTTATTAGTACCATGCTGACTCCAGCATGCACATGTCTGGCTGCCTCCATGAACAGGCTGGTTACTGCTTTGGATACTAAGGGCTAGCACACTCAGTGTCTATTAGATATGTGCACAGACCTGCACGCCATAGCTGCTCAGCATAAGTGGCAAGGTGAAAAGGGGAAAATGGACCTGGAACTCATTCCAGGTGCCCTTTCTTCACAGGGAAACAGGCTGGTGCCAGCAGGCACCAACAGGGGAGATGGAGGAACCACACACAAGACTGCCAGAAGCTTCTTCTCAGGACACTCCAGGAGGCCTTTCTATCTCCTCCTTGCCAGTATTACTGCAGTTTGCAGAAGTCTGGGCAAGAAACTCTCAATAGGTCTGGGTCCTCTAAGCCCAAACATCCTGCGGCTTCCAGACAAGTTCTTCTGGTCAACTGGGTCACCTACACAGCAGGATTCCTCTATCCCAACTGTGGACATTGGGACAGCACGGAAACATAGTGGAAGACAGAGGGAAGAAAAAAAGACTTATAGAGGGAACATATGTGAAAACAGTGAAAAAAAAAATTCAAGTTTCCTTTCAGTTACGTGATTATATGTTCACTTAAACTTTTAAAACATTTGCTTTCATGCCAGACAATTTCAGTTGCATCCATGTGACAGATGATCGGCCTCTTCAGACATCCCAAGGATAAATGTTGTAATGGCTCAGCATTGTTCATATCTCATAAGCTATTGACTCCTTGACTGCAGATAGCCTCAGACATCAGGGATCCTTGAACTGTCACATTGTTGACTGTAGGCAATGCATTGCACTTTAATGTGGACAACACTGAAGCTAAAAGCAATTTACTGGAATTACTATAGGACCTGCCCTGCAAAAATCTCCCCCAGTTACAGACAAATTGTAAGAGCAAGCACAGAATCAATGAGGATTCTGTAGTTCTCTGCAGGTAACAATTCATTCTATCTTTCAACTTTTCAAGGGAACACGTTGCCACTCAAGGTTGGAAGGTGTACAGCAGGTAGCCACAATAATGTGGTGCCACTGGTGGTTCCATGATGTCCAATTGTCTGGATGAAAGGTGGAAGAGAAGAGTGTCCATTGTGAATTTGGAGGAAAGCCTGGAGAAGCAAGCCACAAGCTGCTGCTGCCAAATACATGCTCTTTTATGTTAGGAATCGGTGTCATCTCATTTCTTGGAAAATAAGAAGAGAATTCTGGAAGTGACGAGAAATAAGGCAAGACTGGCTAATAATGAGATGTAAGTACATGGAAATAAGATAGCTGCTAATTATTTGTGAAATTCAGAACTTGCCATTTCAGTCCTCGGGGGAAAATTGGGAACGTCTTCCTTGATATTGGGAATTCGATGTTTTCATTCTTGCCATATTCTCCCAACTTTCTCACCATTGCCTATGCTTTCAGGATAACAGAAAATTTCACCCACCAAGTTGATAAAGGAGTGGATATAAGAAGCGAAAAAATGGCCTGTGAAGATTCAAGGAGATAAGAACATTTAGGTTTGTATTTATTTGTTCCTGCAGTTCCATGTTTGCAACATTGGGTGGCTGATGTTAGTTCTGCAATGAAACTTTCCAAGTTGGCCACTTTATATGACAGGTCAGGCAGCATCCAAGAAGCAGGAGAATCGACGTTTCAGGCAAAAGGGCTTCATCCTGATGAAGGGCTTTTTGCCCGAAATGTCGATTCTTCTGCTCCACACATGCTGCCTGACCTGTTGTGCTTATCCAGGATCACACTCTTGACTCTAATCTCCAGCATCTGCAGTCTTCACTTTCACCCACTTTTTATGGCACCATAGTCAAACCAATGCATGACTGGGTTGAGCTGATCACCATTGCTACACTGGAAAAGATTAGTTTCAAGACTTGTGCCCTGACACAAGGTGAAGTTAAACCCTTTGACATTGACCACAGGCTTTCTATTAAGGCTACCGATGCCTCCAGCATTTCATCATTCTGACAATATCAGCCCTCATCTATAGGCTTTCCCATTGTTGGCCTTAATGGATGAAGCTTCATCTTTCAATACACAGTGTCAGTTTCTGAGCTAGCAGTTGCAACTGTGAACTGATGTGAATCTGCAAGTCAAAAACCTCATTATATCCATGCTGTTCCCCAGCTGCCTAGCAATGTTGCACTTTCTAAGTGTCTGAGAGGAGAGCAAGGGCAATTTTGTGGCAATGGTCAAGAGGGCTGGTTGGAGCCAAGTAAGAGACAAATTGCATTTAACAGACTTTAGTTAATCATGTATTGTTTTTCATTGGCTATCCAACTTAGCAGATGAACCTGCAAAAGTGTAATAGACAGATACGTGCTGTCACACTGACAGTGCAGTTGCGAACTGGAAAATTATGAGTCAAATTGATCATCACTCAGCTTATTTAATGGCTAGAAAACCAATGGAACAGACAGGCTGTACATACCAAATTCTTTGATTTACGCTTTTGCTTAGTTCAAATCTTGGCCGGAGCAGACGACAGCAGTTTCAGGACAAATTCTGTTCCAAACTCCATTAATTGCACCAATCTCACTACGGCACCATCAGCAGACACAAGGTCAGCTCTATCCTGAAGTCCTCCACCTTCTTTACTGGAGGAGTTGATTGCAGATGGGGAAAGAGAATATAAATCTGAAATAAGGCCCGACAGAAAACAGCAAATTGATACAGCTCAATAATGAAGTGTTTTTTAAACATCTCGTCGTAAGTTCAAACAGCATGCACATCTTAATGACTTACTAAAAGCTTTTTAATAAACACTACATACTGTTAAAGGATTTAGAGATGAAAGGTTTACTTTTCCAAAATGTATGAAAAGATAAGAAGCTTAAATTCAGAACATGGACACTCAACCTATCTGCCCAGACGTTTTTATAATTAATTTATCGAAAGTGTCTATAACATTTTAAACAACAAAGGAGAACTAGTGAATGTGAAATGACACCCTATAAGGCAGAACTGCTAATCTTTTCCCAAGAGGTCTAGTTTAAGTAAATATGCTGAATCAGATGAAATTTCAAACAGAATAAATGGAAATGTTTTCCCCATAGTGGTTAAGTTATCATTGATAAGTCTCAATGTAAAAAATCTAATCCAATTCCTGAAAGGTTTGTGATGGATGAGTTCTTCCAGTTTGTAGCAGAACCCTTAGATAAGGGACCACATGTTTCCCAAGAATTTATGTTTAGAAAAGGGAAGATGACCGAGTTCTATACTTTACCATTTACACAATAATGAATTAGTATGACCTTTGAAGGAGATGTTATTTGCATTGTACATTAGTTCACAAAGTAAAATGCTTGTGCATTTCAAGTGCAATACAAGATTCTTATTCTTTCTTTTTATGGTACTTGCAATAGTTATAATAGCATAGTTTTTTTCATGGGATGTGACATTCCCAACTGGACCAGCATTTACAAACCATCCAGAATTGCCCAGAAGACAGTTAAGTTTCAATCACATTGCAGTGGGTCTGGAGTCACATGTAGATCAAACCAGGTAAGGACACCAATTCTCTTCCCTAAAGACATTAGTGAATCAAATGGGGTTTTCCCCTGACAATCAACAATGGCTTCATGGCATCATTAGACTTAAAGTTCCAGATTTTTATTAAGTTCATATTCCAACATTTGCCATGGCACGTTTGAATCAAGGTCTCCAAAACATTGCCAGTGTCTCTGCATTAATACTCTAACAATACTATTAGGCCAAGAGAGCTGCAGCATGTCAATGCTTGTCATAATTATGGAGTAAAGCTGATTGTGACATTCTGGTAGGTGAAAGTGAAGACTACAGATGCTGGAGATTAGAGTCAAGAGTGTGGTGCTGGAAAAGTACAGCATGCCAGGCAGCATCCGAGGAGCAGGAAATTCCTGATGAAGGACTTTTTGTCTGAAATGTTGATTTTCCTGCTCCTCAGATGCTGCCTGACCTGCTGTGCCTTTCCAGCACCACACTGTCAACTGCAACATTCTGGTGTCCACACATGTAGTTTGAAGGGGAAACCTTGTAAGATGGGGCAAAAATCTCCATCAGATACCCTGGACTAAAAACACTCTGAACTTGGGACATGGGTTTGTGGAATTCACATTTGAACTCAGAGTCACTAGACTCTCTGGCTGAGACAGACTAGGCAATATGCAAGCCTAGGGGCAGCTGTCTGGAACAGGGTTGTCCTTTAAAGCTAAAGGAAGACCACCACAAACACTTCATCTAAAGACAATGAACAACCAGCCTGCAGAGCAAATGACCAAAACATCCTATAGCCTACTAACATATAAAACCATTCAACTTTTAAATAGTTGCTCAGACACAGAGATACTGAATATTCCTCACCATTGTACTACAGAGAGAAGGTGAGGACTACAGATGCCGGAGATCAGAGTCGAAAAGTGTGATGCTTGAAAAAGCGCAGCCGGTCAGGCAGCATCCAAGGAGCAGGAGAGTCGACATTTCGAGCATGAGATCTTCATCAGGACATTGTACTAGATGCAAACCTGTTTGCCCTTTAATGTGAAGGCCTTCACATTATCTGTAAAGCTTTAACCCACATCCATTCAAGAGAAATGCTCGACATTTAAAACTATTGAAAACCCATTCACTTTAATTGGAGAATCATTCATACCTCATCCAGTAATCAGGAGACTCATTCAGCTCCAAGAGGAGGAACAGCCCAGCAATCAAACACAGATATGAGAGACGATAACGAGGCACACAGTCTGTATAACTGCTAGCTCTGATCTGAGACAAGGAAGACCTTTTGCAACATCAAGCTCCTGCAGAAACAGTTTCCCCACAGGCTCTAGCCCCAATAAGTAGCTTCAGAACCAAGAACCACATAGGCCAAACTGAGAAGCTGAATGTGGTGACAAACAAAGAGCATCATTGCAACAAAGGGCATCAGCGAGGATAGGAAGCAAACTAAGTGCTATTCAAACAAGTGCTTTCAGACACAGCCTGTTCCAAGCCAAGACAACCAATGGCAAAAACCTCAGACACTGTACGCACTTTAAAACTGTGTTTTCCCCAGTGGTGAGCTGAAACTCCCGAATCCCCGAAGTTTCCAACCTAGTTAACAGGGGAGGAAAGGCAGGTGGTGACAGTGCAGGGATCCCAAGGTTAGGAAGCCCAAAGAAAGTGCCTGATTAAAACTGCTGTTTAGCTTTGAACAGTGTTTTAACCTCTGTTCAATTTGATACTGTACTCTGTATAATTGTGAAAAGGTGAGGACTGCAGATGCTGGAAAGTCAAAGTCGAAAACTGGAAAAACACAGCAGGTCAAGCAACATCTGAGGAGCAGGCGATTCGATGTTTCAGGTACAAGCCCTTCATCAGGAATGTGCAGTGTGGGGAAGGGAGCTGAGAGATAAATGGGAGGATGGGACTGGGGGGAAGGTACTAGGTGGATGCAAGTGTGGCATGATTATGATAGGTCAGTGGGGAGGATGAAGCAGATAGGTGAGAAGGAAGATAGACAGGTGCGACAGGTCAAGAGGGTGTTGCCAAGTTGAGGATTGGATTTGGGATGAGGTGAGGGAAGGCAAGATTAGGAGACTAGTGAAGTCGACATTGATGCTATATCGATTTGCATATCCTTGGTGGAGTGGGAGGGGAAGTTGAAGTGGTCACCCAACAACCCCACCATCCTGTGGCTGACCACTTCAACTCCCCCTCCCACTATGACAAGGACACTTAAGTCCTGGGCCTCCTCCACTGTCAAATCCAAACCACTCAACGAGTGGAGGAAGAATTGTCACCTTCCACCTTGGGACCCTTCAACAACATGGCATCAACATCGACCTCACCAGCTTCCTTATCTCCCCTCCCAGCACCTCATCCCAGAACCAACCATCCAACTCTGCACCACCCTCTTGACCTGTCCCACCTATTCACCTTCCTTCCCATCTATCCCTTCCATCCTCCTCACAGACCTATCACAATCACCCCCCAGCTGCATCCACCTATCGCCTTCCCAGCTATCTTTCCCCAGTCCCACCCTCCTATTTATCTCTCAACACCCTTCCTCCCCTACATTCCTGATGAAAGGCCTATGGCCGAAACGTAAACTCTCCTGCTCCTCGGATGCTGCCTGACCTGCTGTGCTTTTCCAGCACCACACTTTCTGACTCAACATAATTTTGTCAATTTCACTGTTTTATTGCATTTGCCTTTTATTTCTTAATTGTACTTACCTTTTTGTAGTTAAATAAACACAGAGATACTTTTGCCCTAAAACACCTGTCTGCTGTCTTCTTCATTTCACATTCCCTAAATAAGTCCAGTGTCAGAAGCAGGGTTCTGGGAGTGATTTGAACCACCTAAAATCAGGAAATTACTGATTGCAAACCAGAAACCCTATAACCTTCAAGTTGTTGTCAGTGATAACCTCGTTTTTCACAGGATATATTGAAGCAGTCTTTGACAATGGAATCAATATAGGAAGTATTGATTTGGCAAGACCTTAAACTAGTTGGTTTACCAGTAAACTAGAACTGATGAGTAAGTTCAGAGATGATACAAAAATTTGTGGGATGGTAAGTAGTGACAAGGAGAGCCACAGGATGATGTAGGACAGGTTGATCAGATGGGCTGATGAGTAGCAAATAGAATGAAGAACAGTACAACCCTAGGATCAGAGGGATCTTAGTGTTAATGATTAGAGTGGTGCTGGAAAGGCACAGCAGTTCAGGCAGTATCCGAGGAGCAGTAAAATCAACGTTTCGGGCAAAAGCCCTTCATCAGGAATATGGCTTTTGCCCGAAACATCAATTTTACTGCTCCTCGGATGCTGCCTGAACTGCTGTGCTTTTCCAGCACCACTCTAATCTAAACTCTGGTTTCCAGCATCTGCAGTCATTGCTTTTATCTTAGTGTTAATGTCCACCAGTATCTTGAGGTGGTGGGAGAGGTAGATAAAGTGGTTAAGATGGCAAATTGGATTTTTGCCTTGATTAGCTGAGGTGTAGCATTTAAGAACAGGGAGAATATGCTGGAACTATATCAAACATTGGGTCAACTTTGGGCCACAGCTAGAGTATTGTGTGCAGTTTGGAATCCACAATATAGAAGGGATGTGATATCACTGGAGAGGGTACATAGGAGATTTACCAGGATATTGTTTTGGCTGGAGAGTTATGAAGAAAAATTGGATAAATTAGGGTTGTTTTCTTTGGAGCACAGGAGACTGAGGGGAGACGTTACTGAGATGTCTAAAATTATGAGGGACGAAGATGGGAAGGAACATTTTCCCTTGATGGAGGGATTGATGACCATAGAGTCATAGAGATGTATAGCATGGAACCAGACCCTTCGGTCCAACCTGTCCATGCTGACCAGATATCCCAACCCAGTCTAGTCCCACCTACCAGCACCCGGCCCATATCCCTCCAAACCCTTCCTATTTATATACCCATCCAAATGCCTCGTAAATGTTGCAATTGTACCAGCCTCCATCACATCCTCTGGCAGCTCATTCCATACACGTACCACCTTCTGCGTGAAAAAGTTGCCCCTTAGGTCTCTTTTATATCTTTCCCCTCTCACCCTAAACTTATGTCCTCTAATTCTGGACTCCCCGAACCCAGGGAAAAGACTTTGTCCATTTGCCCTAACCATGCCCCTCATAATTTTGTAAAACTCTATAAGGTCACCCCTCAGCCTCTGATGCTCCAGGGAAAACAGCCCCAGCCTGTTCAGCCTCTCCCTATAGCTCAAATCCTCCAACCCTGGCAACATCCTTGTAAATCTTTTCTGAACCGTTTCAAGTTTCACAACATCTTTCCGATAGGAAGGAGACCAAAATTGCACACGATATTCCAACAGTGGCCTAACCAATGTCCTGTACGGCCGCAAAATGACCTCCCAACTCCTGTACTCAATACTCTGACCGATAAAGGAAAACATACCAAACGCCTTCTTCACTATCCTACCATATAAACTTAAGGAAAAGGACAGGAGGTTTGGAGAGGGTGTGAGGTAATATTTTTTTCATTTAGAGGGTGATGTATCCTCACTGCCTGTAAAGGTGTTAGAATGTAGAGGCTCTTATAACATTTAAGGAGTATTTAGTTGCGCACTTGCAATGCCAAGGCACAGCAGGATACGGGATTAGAATAGTTAGGTGCTTGCTTCTGGCTGGTGCAGACTTGATGGGCCAAACAACCTTTCCTGTGCTGCAGACCTCTATGACTCTAATTCAAATTACCCACTATTCTCACTGGAAGGACTGATTAAAGAGTTATGCTTTATTTAATCAAGACTAACTATCTTCCTGATGGAATATTAAGCCATAATGACTATTTAACCTATTTGGTCCGATGAAATATTGATTTTACAAATGTGGATTCCTTTTCAGAAAATTATTGTGTTGTAGATTTTTTAAAAGTAGCATAAAAGTATATCTCCTTCCAAGGTTCATGTTTCACAATTCAGCTTCCTCCCTAAATTTTGTGCATATATCTCAATCTTTATCACGCTCGCTGTTCATTGATTTAAACCTGATTTGTGTTCCTTTTTATGTAACCCACTTTGTTATCTATGAATTTTTTCAATCTCATTGGCTGTTTTGATTTTCTGTTGCCTGCCTAATTTTCTCTAGATGCCACAGTCCCCCTGTAGAAGGCATTAAATTCAAACTGACACCAGTATAGAAAAAGTCAGAGCAACTTTAATTAAGGCCAAACTTGAGTGCCTGCCTTTGCCACTGAATGCAAAGTCCAATCAGACTTTTTTGCCTCAGATAATTTACCTGTTTAGTACTTATCAATACATGCTATGACATTCTCTAGAAGATCAATGTGTCATCACAAGCAACTGCAACTTAATTCATCATAATCAATAAAATTGGAGTGTTAGAGTACTTTCTCCATTTTGTTCAGTTCAGGTGCTTTGTATTGGTAATACTGCATGTTCAGTACGAACAACATAATTATAATATTAATGAAAAGTCCCTGACTCATCAGAATATTTTGGAGCTAAAGGGAATTGTAATTGCAATGCCTAAGCTCAATTTAGGGCGTACTTTGTGATGGGGGAGGGGGGGTGGGGGTGTCATATTTAAAAGTAAAAGCAAGAAACAACTACTGTAACATAATAAAATGTATTTAAGGTAAGTTTAACATAAGTGGCATTCATATTTAAATTAAAAAGGCTTTCAAAGGAATAATTTTATTCCATTTGTTTAAAAAATATTTTATAACTTTTATAATCTTATTACCTTTCACAGAGTCTTCCTCTGAAGGGTTGATTTTACAATCCCACATTCCTGGTATAGGGCTGTGCTCATGAGTTCAGGTCAAACTATTTGGGCTACAGTCTTGATTCCCATCTCTGACACCTCTTCTATACAGGAAGCGTGGAATTGTAGAATATTCCCATATGCTGCAAGGTGCCTGGAAAACTGAGAGCAACAAATACTTGGTTTCTGTACAAAATGAACAGTATCAGTTGTTGTATTATTTTAATGTGTGGGTAAGTCAAAACATTTTTACTGCAGTGATAATGTAAAGCCCTACTGTGTGAGGTATTTTACAGTCTTCTTAGAAAAGCATGATGGCGCGTAATTGAATTACAAAGTAATAATCAAATTGAGGCACAATTCCAAGTCTTCTACAAGAGAGTAAAGGATGAAAGAAGCAGTAAACTGTACTATAAATTGGTGAAAGAATCTCAAAAAAGGCTAGTGATAAATAATACTGGATTAATCAGGCCAGTTATATTTATACTGGTCATTATTTTGACTGCTATTGACATTAATTTCTGATGCCTCTAACCTTTGGACACTGTCTGAATTTTATTAAATATCTGGGACAGCGAGTGTGGCAAACATGAAACTAACTTATTCATTTATTCAATCCCATTTATTACTGTAAATGAGATGTAAGATACTGTTACAATTGTTGCATCATTCTCCAAATGATAATATATTGTTAGAAAGTGCAGTTATTCTGATGCTCTCCAAATTAGACCATAAGACCATAACACATAGGAGTGAAAGTAAGGCCATTCGGCCCATCGAGTCCACTCCGCCATTCAATCATGGCTGATGGGCATTTCAACTCCACTTACTCGCATTTTCCCCGTAGCCCTTAATTCCTTGTGACATCAAGAATTTATCAATCTCTGCCTTGAAGACATTTAGCGTCCCGGCCTCCACTGCACTCCGCGGCAATGAATTCCACAGGTCCACCACTCTCTGGCTGAAGAAATGTTTCCACATTTCTGTTCTGAATTTACCCCCTCTAATTCTAAGGCTGTGTCCACGGGTCCTAGTCTCCTCGCCTAATCGAAACAATTTCCAAGCGTCCACCCTTTCCAAGCCATGTATTATCTTGTAAGTTTCTATTAGATCTCCCCTTAATCTTCTAAACTCCAATGAATATAATCCCAGGATCCTCAGCCGTTCCTCGTATGTTAGACCTACCATTCCAGGGATCATCCGTGTGAATCTCCGCTGGACACGCTCCAGTGCCAGTATGTCCTTCCTGAGGTGTGGGGACCAAAACTGAACACAAATGGCGCCTAATCAGAGCTTTATAAAGTCTCAGTAGCACAACGGTGCTTTTATATTCCAACCCTCTTGAGATAAATGACAACATTGCATTTGCTTTCTTAATCATGGACTCAACCTGCATGTTTACCTTTAGAGAATCCTCGACTAGCACTCCCAGATCCCTTTGTACTTTGGCTTTATGAATTTTCTCACCGTTTAGAAAGTAGCCCATGCTTGTATTCTTTTTTCCAAAGTGCAAGACCTCGCATTTGCTCACATTGAATTCCATCAGCCATTTCCTGGACCACTCTCCCAAACTGTCTAGATCCTTCTGCAGCCTCCCCACTTCCTCAGTACTACCTGCCTGTCCACCTAAATTACTTTATGGTAGCTCTCGTTAACATAACTGCAACTACATCCTTTTGAATGAATAGGTGATTGTCAAAGCAGATGAAAATTGAATGTGCTTGAAGTATTGATTTTTGAAACATTTCATTTGGGATTGATTAAAATGTGGACCAAGTTTTTCAATTTTCCAAAGATTGTGCCAATATGCTTCATAGTGCAATTTATTAAAAACTGAATTAAGACAAATCTGTTTTACATGATTTCAGTGAATACACCATCAGATTTAATTTAGAAATTAATATAACACATCATAAAATAATGACAAGTACAATTGGTGACAAAGACATGTACAGTAGGTTTTAATTATATAATCCAGACATTTAATTTTTTAATATAGAAGGAATATTGTTTTATAGCCATAGATAACTTTGCAGACTAAACAAGAGCTATTAATCTTCCAAAACTGGAACAGCCTAAAGAATCTTAGGCCAGGATGGCTATGACCCAGTTCACTTAAACAAAAAAATGATGAGCCAAGAACAGGGCAAGAAGGGGGTTGGGAAGAAAGGAAGGCACTCATCAGTAAACACACTGCATGTCAGTCAGCTCTGAAAGACTGTTTTACCACCCTGATTCCATAATCTTCCCTCAGTGAAAACGAATCCTACAGACATCCAGCATTAAAAGGAAATAATTTCACCCACTGCTGTGCTTTGCTGTCAGATTAAGGGAACTTTGCTGTGTTCAATCAGATAAAATATTCACTGATGGCTGCAGTTTCTAACAGATTCACGAACACAGGAACTTTGGTATGAGGTGAAGAACTGAATTTTTCAGTAGGTTTCGTGTGATCAAACATCTGTTAGTAATTGAATTAATATTTAATACATCAGAGCAGAATTCTTTTTCCTTTCTTTAATGTAATAATGATGAGCAACACAAGGTGAGAAATGGTTTTTCTTTCATGTGTTCAGCATGGTTAACTTTTCGAACATGGGATGTGTCAGCTTGGCTCCGTGAACAGTCTAACTGTAGCATACCTGCCAATTAAAGCTGATTGGCCATATCAGAAAAGCTGACACAGTTTCAGTAAATGACATCTCATAGGAAGAACAAAGTACATGCCGAAACCATCTGAAAACACATCATTGAGAGCAAAAGGGTCACATGAAAACAAACTTGTCATTACTTATGCTATATGTTTACCCAACCTTTACTTATAGGTAAGAAGAAAATTAAAACACGTAAATGTTTTGCACCAGTGGATGGTTTAAAATTTTCTGAAAGGAGTAGATAAATAGCTTGATGATGTGAAATATAAAAACAGAATTTCCAATCAATAATTGGCTTGACTGAAAACAGAATTGACAATCATTTTGACCACCACAATATGTTGAGCTAATAAAGTGCCAACCTGACCCACGTCTACCTGGTCAGGTAGTGCAATGGTTTAATGACCACGCAATGTAACCATCATGCTGCTCTTTCTTCAGCAAGTTAAATGTCTGCTTTATTCAAGAAACCAAAGTGACCTCTTTCTTCTTTAGGTGTTGCTGAAGAAAACAACATATAAATACTGGCACTAGAAATACTTCAGAATATTTGGTCCATTCACTTTGCCCCACCCCCATCTGGACATTACAGAATAATCCATAAGGGATTGCACCTGTAATAGAAAAAGTAGATACTGAATCTGGGAGAAAGGTTCTTTTTTGGACTCAATGCATTCAGATTTTCAAATGTTCTTGCAGCTTAACTCATTCAAGTCAATTGTAAGTCATGGAATTATAGAGATGTATAACATGGAAAGAGACCCTTTGGTCGAACTCTTCCAAGCCAATCAGATATCCTAAATTAATCTAGTCCCATTTGCCAGCCCACATCCCTCTAAACCCTTCCAATTCATGTACCCATCCAGATGCCTTTTAACTGTTGCAATTGTACTAGCCTCCACCACTTCATCTGGCAGTTCATTTCCATGCACGCACCAGCCGCTGCGTGAAAAAGTTGCCCCTTAGGTCTCTTTTAAATCTTTCCCCTAAACCTATGCCCTCTAGTTCTGGACTCCCCCAAACCAGGAAAAATACCCTGTCTATTTACCCTATCCATGCCCCTCATGATTTTATAAACCTCTGTAAGGTCACCCCTCAGACTCTGAAGCTCCAGGGAAAACAGCCCCAGCCTATTCAGTATTCCATCATATACCATATTTCAGCATTGTAATTGGAGGATCTGAAAATGGGTTACTATTCCTAGAGCACTCATCAGCTACTCAGCTTTTGCTAAAATACTGATATGCCCAGTATTGAACAACATGTTCTGTTATAATGAATGGTGCAATTCTTGGGTAGATTTCTGGGGGGATGCAAAGAGGGTGTAACCCTGCCATACCTATTATTTCACAATATTAATTATACTCAGAGTCATAGAGATGTACAGAACAGAAACAGACCCTTCAGTCCACCTCTTCCATGCTAACGAGATAACCTAACCTAATCTAATCCCATTTGCTAACACTTGGCCCATATCCCTCTAAACCCTTCCAATTCACATACCCATCCAGATGTCTTTTAAATACTGTAATTGTATCAGCATCTACTACTTTCTCTGGCAGCTCATTCCATAGCACCCAATGCATGAAAAGGTTGCCCCGTAAGTCCCTTTTATAACTTGCCCCACTCACCCTAAACCTCTAGTTCTGAACTCTCACACCCCAGGGAAAAGATCTTATCTATTTATCCTAACCATGCCCCTCATGATATTATAAACATCTGTAAGGTCACCCCTTAGCCTCCGGCGCTCCAAGGAAAACAGCCCCAGCCTATTCAGCCTCTCCATGTAGCTCAAATCCTCCAACCCTGGCAATATCCTTGTAAATCTTTTCTGAACCCGTTCAAGTTTCACAGCATCCTTCCGATAGGAAGGAGATCAGAGTAGCATGCAATATTCCAAAAGTGGCCTTACCAATGTCCTGTACAGCCGCAACATGACCTCCCAACTCCTATACTCAATGCTCTGACCAATAAAGGAAAACATACCAAATGCCTTCTTCATTATCCTATCTACCTGTGACTCTATTTCAAGGAGCTATGAACCTTCACTGCAAGGTCTCTTTGTTCAGCAATACTCCCCAGGATCTTCTCATTAAGCATATATGTCCTGCTCACTATTTGCTTTTCCAAAATGCAGCACTTCACACTTAGTTAAATTAAACACCATCTGTCACTCTTCAGCCCATTGGCCCATCTGTACTCGAGGTAACCTTCTTTGCTGTCCATTACACCGCCAATTTTGGTCTCATCTGCAAGCTTAATAACTCTATGTCCCATGTTCACAGGGCACTTCACACTTTCAATGCATTATCTGAGCTGACATGGCACCTATTGTTAAAGTTCAATTGATAATGTAACTTTTAAAAATGTTCTGGAATTTACATATGAAAGAACTGAAACCAACATGGTTATTCTAAAAGATGAGAGACTTGACAATCCAGGTCTTTTTCAATATATAATTTCAGTTAAATTCTGTGTCTTACAATCTTATACTCGACTACCACCTGATGAAGGAGCAGAGCTCTGAAAGCTAGTGCTTCCAAATAAACCTGTCTGACTATAACCTAGTGTTTTGTGATTTTTAACTATGTTCACATCCAAATCATTTACATAAATGACGAAAATAGTGGACCCAGCACTGATCTTTATGGTACTCTACTGGTCACAGGCCTCCAGTGTGAAAAGCAACCCTCCACCACCACCCTCTGTCTTCTACCTTCGAGTCAGTTCTGTATCCAAATGGCTAGTTCTCCCTGTATTCCATGAGATCGAACCGTGCTAACCAATCTCCCATGAGAAACCTTGTTGAATGCCTTAGTGAAAGCCATGTAGATCACGTTTACTGCTCTGCCCTCAGCAATCCTCTTTGTTATTTCTTCAGCCATGGTGAAATGGCTTGTGTTACGTCTGTCAAAATAAGGTAAAAAAACTCAGAGGATGATGAATAGATGTTACATTGCCTTCCTTCTGGGAGGCCTCCAACCCATAGTGTATCAAAGCCTAAGGGGAGGCTTCTTTTATGCTGGCTGGTGAAGGGCTTTTGCCCGAAACGTCGATTTTCCTGCTCCTCGGATGCTGCCTGAACTGCTGTGCTTTTCCAGCACCACTCTATTCTAGAATCTGGTTTCCAGCAACTGCAGTCCTTGTTTTACCTATGACACATAGCATAATATCATGGAAAAAGCTCTTTTAATTCTGCATTTCTATGGCAAACTGACATGGAAATTCCTTTATTCCAATCGTGAGGACATTCCCCACGATAGGCTCTAATCCTGGTCTTTATGTCTTGATGCCATCTTTCTAATGCTGCTTGTGTTTCTGGGTGATAAACTGAACTATTCATTATCACTTTGACTATTCTGAACAAAAGATTTGAAACTTGATCTGATAATATTTCCTTAGAATTGAACTAATAATTCCAATAACATTTGCCATATTTATCCCCAAAGGTGCTGCATCAGGATATCTTGTTGAAACATCAATAATTGATAAAAGATACAGAATCCCAAGATATCCTACGCAATCTCTTCACACCTTAATAAATGCTTCTTGGACATCCTGTATAATTATGGTTATGGGTTTAGTTGCTGGTTGAGGTTTCTTCTCTACATAACATGTATGGCATGTTTGGCAAAATTTAACACCATCTTTATGCAATCCTGGCCAATAACAATGTTTTAGTATTAGAAGCAGTATTCGACAGATGGCATCAAAATTTCAAGATCAGGATTAGAATCTATTTGTAGGAATGTTCTCATGATTGGAGTAGAGGAGTTTCCATGCCAATTTGCCATTAGGAATACAGAACTAAAAGAACTTTTCTGTGATATTATGCTATGCGTCATAGCCAGCACAAAATAAGTTTGACCTTAGGCTGTGATACACTATGGGTTGGAGGCCTCCCAGAAGGAATGATGTAGAAGTGCAGGTGTTGGACTGGGGTGGCCAAAGTTAAAAAATCACATAACACCAGGTTATAGTCCAACAGGTTCATTCGGAAGCACTAGCTTTCGGAGCACTTCTCCTTCTTCAAATAGCTGTGGGACAGGATCATAAGACACAGAATTTTTAGTAAAATATTACAGTGTATTGCAACTGAAATGATACATTTAGAATGGGTTGTAGGCTTTGGTTCATTAAGGTGAACCGAATAACCAATGGAGAACCAAACCCTGCAACCCATTCTAAAAAAATGAAAGGCTTAACAGCAATCTAGGTTTGTTCAATGTGTCATTTCAGTTGCATTACACTGTGATCTTCTGCTATAAATTCTGTGTCTTATGATCCTGTTCTATAGCTACCTGGTGAAGGAGCAGCGCTCTGAAAGCTAGTGCTTCCAAATGAACCTGTTGGACGATAACCTGGTGTTATGTGATTTTTAACGTTGTCCAAGAAGGAAGGCAATGTAATTTCTCACATTGTCCTCTGAGTTATTTTACCTTATTTAGATTCATGTAAAACAACCCATTTCACCAAGTAATGTTAGGAAATTATAAAACTGGTAGGGCTACATCCACATTGCATCACCCCAACAATGCACCCAAGAAATGCACTATTCATTATAACAGGTCATGTTCTTAAATGCTTATAGTTCCTTGTGAAGATAGCAGAAGAAAGCAGCTTCAAGGCATTGTGCATCAATAAGAGTTGTAGAATGTGTTCGAGAATTGGCGGATATATGTAACCTTTTAAGATCTGTGATCGCAGCAGCTTTGCGGAGACCGGGTGACAAGGTAACAGAGATGGTGTTATTCAGTTCACACTCATGAGTGACTTACAGGCTGCAATTGATAGTTCAGGTTTCCTCTCAGCCCATGGCTCATCGCCTAATCATGCCCATTATAGCAATCCATTGTCCTTTAATTGAAGTGGTGGTGACTTGCAAAGTCCCCCAATTTTCCCTGGACCTTGCACTCTTCTATACTGTGTCAGATTTTAACCTTATACTCGGAGTTACCCCCTTTTACCACGTTATGCAAAGCATCAGAAAAATTCAATACATCCCCAGATTTAAATTTCCACTTTTCCTACTCATCCGTGGACTAATACCTGATAACACTCCTGCCCATTATTATCCAAACAGCCAGATTGACTATGGCTCAACAACAGAGTGACTTTGAGGACAGCCCTGACTAAGCATGGCTCAGTCCTCGGTCTGATGTCTCCCTGACTGATTAACTGTAATCTTTAGACTGTTGGACTGCCCTGAAGGGATGGCCATTACCATATCATCAGACAGCAAAAGCAATGATCCCTGAATAATGATAGGAGCAAGCCATGTACTGACCGTGGCCAAGCCTCCAGACTGTATCTGAATAATTGCTTTGACTAACTATGGTGACAATCTAATCATAGTCCCACTTGACCCTACTGAGGAAAAATTCTCTCTGAATTTCAGACAAGTTATTTTGATTAAAGCACAAACAGTGTGTTTGATGCATAAAGTGCCAAGATATGCTGTAGGTATGACATCGACATTGCACAAGGGCATGCACTAGCATGTCAAACCCCTTGACTGTTCAGTGCTGTTAAGTGTAATAAGCTGCCTTTCTTTCTGTCTCCATTAAAAGCCAATGCAGACTAGAGATGCTGAGAGCTTCAAAGTAAGCACAATGTGAGTCAGTGTTAAGAAAGCAAGCTAAGAGATATAAGATACATGTTGTGCAAATGCATGCGATATCTATGTGTCCCTGATTGCAACATGAGCTGCCAGAAGCGTAGAAGCATAGATTATAAGGGCAGGAGTTGGCCAGAGAGTCACAGAGTCATAGAGATGCACAACACAGAAACCGACCCTTCAGTCCACCTCTTCCATGCTGACCAGGTATCCCAACCTAATTTAGTCCCATTTGCCAGCACTTGACCCACATCCCTCTAAACACTTCCTATTCGTGTACCCATTCAGATGCCTTTTAATTGTTGCAATTGTACCAGCCTCCACCACTTCATCTGGCAGCTCATTCCATGCATGCACTACCCTCTGCATGACAAAGTTGCCCCTTAGGTCCCTTTTGTATCCTTCCCCTCTCACCCTAAACCTATGCCTTCTAGTTCTGAATTCTCCCACAGCAGACCTTGTCCATTTATCCTATCCATGCCCCTCATGATTTTATAAACCTCTATGAGATCACCCTTCAGCTTTCGATGCTCCACGGAAAACAGCCCTAGTCTATTCAGCTTCTCCATATAGCTCAACTCCACCAACCCCTGCAACATCCTTGTAAATCTTTTCTGAACTTTTTCAAGTTTCATAACATTCTTCCGATAGGAAGGAGACCAGAGTTGCATGCAATATTCCAAACTTGGCCTAACCAACATCCTGTACAGCCACAACATGACCTCCCAACTTCTATATTCAATGCTCTGAGCAATAAACCAAAGCATACCTTCTTCACTCTCCTATCTACCCTCAATCCTACTTTCAAGGCACTATGAACCTGCACTCCAAAGTCTCTTTATTCAGCAACCTCCTCAGGACCTTATCATTAAGTATATAGGTCCTGCTAAGATTTGCTTTCCCAAAATGCAGCACCTCACATTTATCTAAACTTAACTCCATCTGACACTCCTCAGCCCATTGGCCCATCTGATCAAGATCCCATTGTAATCTGAGGTAACCTTCTTCGCTGTCCATTACATCTCCAATTTTGGTGTCATCTGCAAACTTACAAATGATAACTCCTATGTTCCCAGCCAAATCATTTATATAAATGATGAAAAGTAGTGGACCCAGCACCGATCCTTGTGGCACTCCAATGGTCAAAGGCCTCCAGTCTGAAAAACAACACTCCACTACCTTTGAGTCAGTTCTGTATCCAAATGGCTAGTTCTCCCTGTATTCTATGAGATCTAACCTTGCTAACCAGTCTCCCATGGGGAACCTTGTCGAATGCCTTACAGAAGTCTACCATTCTGCCCTCATCGATCCTCTTTGTTACTCCTTCAAAAAATTCAATCAAGTTCTTGAGGCATGATTTCCCATACACAAAGCCATGCTGACTATCCCTAATCAGTCCTTTCTTTTCCAAATAAGCATAAATCCTGTACCTCAGGATTCCCACCAACAACTTGCCCAGTACCGATTTCAGGCTCACCAGTCTATAGTTCCCTGTTGTCCTTACCACACTTCTTAAATAATGGTACCACATTAGCCAACCTCCAGTCTTTTAGCACCTCAACTGTGACTATCAATGATCCAAATATCTCAGTAAGGGGCCCAGCAATCACTTCCCTGGCTTCCCACAGAGTTCTAGAGTACAGTCTGAGACTGTTACAGTTGAGAAAAGAGGCGAGTCAAACTGTCAGGACAGGCAGCAGCAAAGCAGACAGCAAGATAGGACTGATAAATTGCACTGCATTTATTTCAATGCAAGAAACCTAACAAGGAAGGCAGATGAACTCAAGGCATGGTTAGGAACATGGGACTGTAATATCATTGCAATTACAGAAACGTGGCTCAGGGATGGACAGGATTGGCAGCTTAATGTTCCAGGATATAAATGCCACAGATAGGATAGAAAGGGAAGCAAGAGAAGAGGAGGAGTGCTGTTTTTGATAAGGAATAGCATTAAGGCTATACTTAGGGAGGATATTCCCGGAAATATATCCAAGGAAGTTATTTAGGTGGAATTGAGAAATAAGAAAGGGATGATCACCTTATTTGGATTGTATTATAGATTGTATTCATCAGGACCTGGGGAGTTATCCATCTTTATGCATTTCAAGGCACCCAGCATTTCCTTCTCTGTAATATGGACATTTTTCAAGATGGCGACATCTATTTCTCCACATTGTATATCTTTCACGTCCTTCTCCACAGGAAACGCTGATGCAAAATACTCATTTAGTGTCTCCACTTTCTCCTGCGGCTCTACACAAAGGTTGCCTTGTTGATCTTTGAGAGGCCCTATTCTCTCCCTAGTTACCCTTTTTGTCCTTAATGTATTTGTAAAAAACCCTTTGGATTCTCCTTAACTCTATTTGCCAAAGCTTTCTCATGTCCCCTTTTTGCCCTCCTGATTTCCCTCTTAAGTATACTCCTACTGCCTTTATACTTTTCGAAGGATTCACTCGATCTCTCTTGTTTATACCTGACATATGCTTCCTTCTTTTTCTTAATGAAATCCTCACTTTCTCTAGTTATCCAGCATTTCCTGCATATACCAGCCTTTCCTTTCACCCTAACAGGAATACACTATCTCTGGATTCTCATTATCTCATTTCTGAAGGCTACCCAGTTTCCAGCCGTCCCTTTAACTGTGAACATCTGCCCTCAGTCAGCTTTTGAAAGTTCTTGCCTAATACCGTCAAAATTAGCCTTTCTCCAATTTAGAGCTTCAATTGTTAGATCTGGTTTACTTTTCCGTCACTATTTTAAAACTAATAGAATTGTAGTCGCTGGCCCCAAAGTGCTCCCCCACTGACACCCTAAGTTTTGCACCTTCTCTAGTAGGTACATCCACATACTGACTCAGAAAAGTTTCTTTGGACACTCTTGACAAATTCCTCTCCATCTAAACCCTCAACACTATGGCAGTTCCAGTCTATGTTTGCAAAGTTAAAATCCCCAATGATAACCATGCTATTATTCTTACAAATAACTGAAATCTTCTTATAAATTTGTTTCTCAATTTCCCACTGACAATTAGGAGGTGATCATCCCTTTCTTATTTCTCAGTTCCACCCAAATAACTTCCTTGGATGTATTTCCAGGAATATCCTCCCTAAGTACAGCTTAATGCTATCCCTTAATGCAATCCCCCTCCTCTCTTGCCTCCCTTTCTGTCCTTCCTGTAGCATTTGTACCTTGGAACATTAAGCTGCCAATCCTGTCCATCCCTGAAGCACATTTCTGTAATTGCTATAATATCCCAGTAACATGCCCTGAGTTCATCGGCCTCCCTGTTAGACTCCTTGCATTGAAATAAATGCAGTGCCATTGATCAGTCCTACCTTGTTGTCTGCTTTGTTTCTGTCTGTCCTGACTGTACCAGTCTCAGACTGATCTCTTTCTTCACTATCTCCCTGGGTCCCACCCCCTTCTTACTCGTTTGAATCCTCCCAAGCAGCTCAAGCAAATCTCCCTGCAGTATACTAGTCCCCTTTCAATTCAGGTGCAATCCATCCTTCCTGTACAGGTCACTTCTACCCCAGAAAAGATTCCAATGATCCAAAAATGTGGATTCTTCTCCCATACACCAGCTCTTCAGTCACACATTCATCTGCCCTATTCTCCTCTTCCTACCCTCACTAGCTCGTAACCCTGGGAGTAATCCAGATATTACTACCCTCGAGGACCTCCTTTTTAAATTCCTGCCTAACTTTCTGTATTCTCCCTTCAGAATCTTATTGTTTTCTCTTCTTATGTTGTTGGTACCAATATGTACAATGACTTCCTGCTGGTCCCTCTCCCCTTTGAGAACATTTTGCACCCTCTCTGAGATATCCTTGATCCTGGCACCAGGGAAGCAACATACTATTCTGATTTTTCGCTGCTGGCCGCAAAAATGTCTGTCTGTACCTTGGACTAGACAGACCCTTAACACAATTGATCACTTGGAGTCTGATGTACCCCACATTACATTATAGCCAGTCTCTATACTAGAAACTTTGCTGTTCATGCTACATTCCCCTGAAAATCCATCACCCTCTACATTTTCCAAAACAGCATACTTGTTTGAAATGGGGATAGCCACAGCAGACTCCTGTACTACCTACCTACTTCTCTTACCTTTCTTGGAGTTAACCCATCCACCTGACTGTATCTGTGTCTTTTCTCTCTTCCTATAACTGCCATCTATCACATCCCCTTGCTCTTGTAAATTCCTCATTGCCTCTAACTGTCACTCCAACTGATCATTCCATCTAACAGTATTCGCAAACAATGACATTTAGTGCAGATATAATCCTCAGTAACCCTTAAACTCTCATGAAACTCTCACATCTGACAGGAAGAGCATATCACTCTACTGAAGGCCATTTTGCTCCTTCTAATCTACAGAACCAGAAAACAGCTCTGTCTTATTGCTCTACAAAACACTGCTCCAGGCTAACTTAATACTTATGGCTTATATTTTTAAAAGTTAATTAAGAGACAGATCCCAATGAAAACATATAATCAAGAAAGAACCCACTCTACTCACTATTGTAGACTTACAGCAAGGCTATACTTAAAACTATTCACTTATCTGTTTCTGTGCGGTGACCTCTCCCAAACACGTTCCTCCAAGATCAGTTGTGAACTTTGCTGTTTGGTAAGTTTTCCTAGATACACTCCGCTGTCCAGTGATACATAAATTCAAACAGCAAAGGCAGTAACTGCGCAGATTTACTGCTGTGTCAGTTAGCAGTGTGGGTTTCTTTCTCTCTCTCCTTTACAGATCATTTAGCATTTTAAGCCTGCTCTGCCATTCAGCAAGCTCATAGCTGATTGTCAAACTCAGTATCTGCATTCCTGCTTTCTCCCAATACCCCATGATCCCTTCAACCCTAAGAACTGTATTTAACTCCTATTTGAAAACATTCAATGTTTTGACATCAATCACTTTTTTTCTGGCAGAGAATTCCACAGGTTCCACACTATCTGGTTGAAGAAATTTCTCCTCATCTCAGTCCTAAAGAGCCTATCCATTTCCATAGACTATGACAAGGGAAGCATTCATGGCATAAATGTCCGTGAGCTCGAAAATGAAGTCCTGGAGAGCTATTGTAGTGTGACAGTTGTTCTGAAAGTAGCTGTGATGATGCAGGGATGCAGGGTGGTTTGGTGATGCCAGTTGGCATGGAGGAAGAGTGAAAGACTACAATGGCAGTAGAGCATACAGGAAATGCTCGTGACAGTGAAACTAGATGAAGAGTCAGAGAAGCAAACATTGAGCTGTGGCATCAGATAACCATTCTAACTTTCACTTTGGGAATTTAGACCATTTGCATCTTGGGGAAGAAGGAGAGGAAGGGAAACTGTATAGAAATAATATTTAATATTAATGAGACTCAAATGCATAGAAACACATTGGTTGCTACACATTTTAGTGAGATTCAGAACTCACCACATAAACCTTCAAAACATAATCTGAATTTCTTTCTTGACATCAGGAATCTGATTTTTCATTCTTTCATAATCATAATAGACAATGTGAAGATTATTTTTTAAAAGTTATATAATGCTATCTCCCATAAAACTTCTTACAAAAGCTGTTACCATCTCATAATTTGATTTGTGTAAATAGGCCAATGGAAATCATCAATGACCTTATATGATGTTAATGTAGAGGATGCATCACCCATAAAACAACATCTTTATAGACTCAACCCAGAGAAGCTAGTTCAGGTGACAGAATGAAATAATGTTCATGATGCACAATGATGTTACTAAATCAATTATAGTTGGGCTTACCCACTATTATGGTGCTGAAGCTAAATATATCACAATGATAGTGTATCAATTATTGCAAGTTCCATTTGGTTACAAGAGTAGATTCGTATCCAATTCCACAATTGAAGAAGTGTAATAAGAGGACTGGACAAGCAAGGTTTGTTACAAAAAAACATTTATTAAAGGGATATTGGCAAGTTCCATTGATTGATATGGCCAAAGGCAAATTAGTTTTCATAACACTTGGTGGATTCCATCAATGTAAAAATCATGCCATTCGGAATGAAAAATACACTAGCAATATTTCAAAGATTAACCAGTAAAATCATTGAAAGATTATACAACTGCAGTTTCCAAATCCTGCTGCTTACCTACGGGAGTGCTGCCATCTGGAAACTGTGCTCCTCAGCTGTGGATGGAGTAAGGAAAGATGGCAGAGAAGGAGAGAACAACCCGGATGTTGTTGTGAATGGAACAGTGGAGAGGAGAGGGGTCACCTCATGGATGACCAGCAGAAGAGGTCAGGCCACCATGCAATGCCAGTGTCAGATAGTGACACCTGGATCAGTGTCATCCCCAGTGATGATAAGGACTGCGTGACAGTTCAGAAAGAAAGTCAATGATCGTCTGCACTTTGTCCTGATAAGTGCAATACCCTGCTGTCTGCTTCCCTACACTTACCTATGCCTCACACCTATCTCCCAACAATCCTTTTGATCTGACAACCCGTCTTTGCATACCACGCCCTCTCTCATTTTCTCAAGTGGAGAAGCTGCATCTTCAAGCTTTCTGAGGAAAAGATTCTTGCCATAGCAGTTGAAAACAAGGCTTACTTCTTTAGGGTTATTGAAATATCCATGTCCCAACAAACAAGCAAATAACATTTGTTATTTCCACTGCAACAGTGATATTGACAAGGCATCAAGCACCAGGACTATCCAGTGGCTACAACGCTTTCTACCTCATAAGTTTTACAGGTAGACCCATGTACCAAGCACTAGCATGTGTCTTGCAAAGAGTGTCCGCTAACCCCTCATTTCCCCTTAATTGCTTGAACGAAGATGATGAGATGACCATGACCCACCTATTTGAGTGACCTGCTCTACCCTCACCTTCCCAGACCCCTGTCTGGTTGACAGGCATGGCTCCAACTATGACAGTCCTTGAACCACCACTTCCCGCACCCCAACCTCAGACTGGCACATATGGAGAGACAGGGCTGATTGTGTCCTGTTCTATGGAGCAAGATTCATGGTCCTCTGTGTAATGCCACCCTGAGCAGACACTTGACCCTGGCTGAAACCCAGGACAGGTATAGGAGGCTGACCTTGGTGAACCTGAATGACGACTTCACTGCAAACCACTCCCAAAACTTTCAGAGATGTTCCATTGCCCGCTTTGGATGCTGTCTGTTTGGCATGAACACTGAGGTTATGTGATGTGGATGCTAGAGAGACATGGCATACCGATGTGTGACAAGACACATGTGCCTCTGACTGTGGATTGCTTAGCAGTACAACCACCTGCCTGGTTGGGCGACTGAACCAATTGCCGATGCAAGTCACAGTAGGACAAGACAAGGCATGCTGCAAGTTAGCCATGAGGCACTAAATGAATGTGCTCTGAGTGAGCAAGTGAGCAGCCCTGTTACACAGTCTGATCCATGCTATATGATAGGTTCTTTTTCCTGTACAATATTCATAACTGATGCAGCCTTGCCTTGCTGCTTGCCAGTGCCCAATAGACCAGTCTACTTTTACAGGGCACGGTGCCAGTGCATTATAGGATGCCAGGATGGTTGGAATGATTCCCTGAAAGTGAATTTCCAATGTTTGAATTGGAAGAGTACGTGTAACATGAGTTGGTGGATGTGCCCTGCTGTGTAATTTGTCCATGGGGAAGATGGAGGTCTTTTTTTTAGATTAGATTACTTAGATTAGATTACTTACAGTGTGGAAACAGGCCCTTCGACCCAACAAGTCCACACCGCCCCGCCGAAGCGCAACCCACCCATGCCCCTACATTTACCCCTTACCTAAGGCTACGGGCAATTTAGCATGGCCAATTCACCTGACCTGCACATCTTTGGACTGTGGGAGGAAACCGGAGCACCCGGAGGAAACCCACACAGACACGGGGAGAATGTGCAAACTCCACACAGTCAGTCGCCTGAGGCGGGAATTGAACCCGGGTCTCTGGCGCTGTGAGGCAGCAGTGCTAACCACTGTGCCACCGTGCCGCCGTGCCGTCTTCTGGAGCAAGCAATGAACTGAACATGTCAGGTACCTGCTCTGGCTTCCATGTCCAGATTTACCAAAAGCTGGGTTGTCTGGTGAGTTTGACAAGATCACAAGCTGTGATTAGTGGGATTTTAACAAGGCGTTTAAGGGACATCAACTGGGAACTTAATGCCTCCAAGCTGCTTGAGGACAATGAACCTCAACTGGAATGATGTTGACATTGAGACCAGTTTGGCAGAGCATCTCATCTGATTCTACCACTCATCATGTCATAGTCCATGCAAATCAGAGCCTGATTTTTTTAAAATTTTCTAGGAGAAAGTGAAGACTGCAGATGCTGGAGATCAGAGCTGAAAATGTGTTGCTGGAAAAGCGCAGCAGGTCAGGCAGCATCCAAGGAGCAGGAGAATCGACGTTTCGGGCATGTGCCTTTCTTCAGGAATGGGCCATTCCTGAAGAAGGGCTCATACCCGAAACGTTGATTCTCCTGCTCCTTGGATGCTGCCTGACCTGCTGCACTTTTCCAGCATCACATTTTCAGCTTTTTAAAAATTTTGTATATTAAGGAGGAAGACATGTTTAATCACTTTTAGAGTTTCATTTGTGAACTTGGGCGATGGCACTGTAAACTCTCGAAATCTTTTTTGTTCACATTTCAATGAAGTTTTGCAACCTTGACTTGAAGAACTGGGGGGTTAACTGTTCAGTTTATTACCAAAAAAAGGTAGAAGAAACAAAAAAAACCTCTGCTATTGTCTAGTAACAGGCATCTAGACACACAGAGGAGCAGAATAGTCCAGAAAGTCAATCAGTCTTTGAGTGGAGTATGTCAGAGAGTGAAGGGTTGCTGGACAATGGGTTTAGGGGACTTGTAATTTTTCCGCTGCTAAAATAATAGTTTTATTTACACTTTGTTTTCAGGCATGCAGGGAGAGGCATTAGTTGCAGGGATAAAATTAATAACTGCACAAAAATTCTCTGAAAGGACATTGGTTGCAGCTGTATCAGCCTGAGACTGAGCAAGGCATCTTCAAGTGAGAAAGTGATGAATCTTCACTGAGGTTTAGGTGTTTATAAGAATTTTGCTAGAATAAGAGGTCTAGTGTGAATGTAACTCCTTTGCTGATAGCTGTGATGAAGTATTTCTGATCTTTCTTTATGTCTAATGTAATATTGTTTTTTTAAACTTTGTTTAAAAAATATTTTATTTTTTATATTCAAAGTACACTGATAGCCTCTAGTGCAATACTTCCCAAACAGTTTCTCACTGTGGCTCTATTTCAAAGCTTGGTGAAAAACTGCGAGGGTTGGGATAGAGCTATGTGGGGAGGGAAGATTTGTGAGACGGAGAAAGGATGGATGATGAGGGTGAAACTATTTGGTAGCTTTTTGGTGGCTAGTACTGTCATGCAACATGTGATTCTGTTTGGTGTCCCACCTACCAATTTGGGGAGCCCTAATCTAGTGAATGTGCTCAGTAACTTGACCTCCAGACTTAAAAAAAAAGTTAGGATTTAACAAGGCAAGTTTCAGTCTTGAATCTGACTTGTTCAATATTAACATTAACTAGGTTCATATTAACAGTTACTTAATCAACCCTCTTCTTTCCCAACATTTTGAAATTTGTTATAGCTCATGTATATATTACATCCTGGTAATGATCCCATTACATTTATTATCTCACTGCTAATTGTTGCCTTCAAATTTCCTGCAAAACTCACAGTATTTGAACTATAACTGTTTTTTTCATCATTTTTCATTATATTATATAATGTAAGTTGATCAATCAATAATAGGTAATTTAGTTGTGTTTTTAATTGTAATAGATAGTCAACTATCATCCTTCTTCATGCAGCTTGAGCCTTTTACTTAGTACTGGGCCTGATGATGATTCATCAATTAGAATTGTTGCTGAGGTTTTGAATGTCATTGTGTCTAATTGAAGTATTCTTCATGAAGACTCCTTTCAAACTGTTACCTCAAGTAGTTAATTGCTGGTGCAATTATATTCCACAGTAAAGCTGATCATTAATCTTTTATTGCATCACTTGTGTGTTTATGTTTGTTGATGATTGATGGTTAATTACCATTTTAACATAAACAAAACAAAACTGAGATTATATGGCACAATGACCCTTTTCCTGTATTTTCGTTCTCTGATTTATGCTGAGTGAACATCTTTATGCACAAGGTCTTCTGTCTTCAGAAGTCTGCATGGAGAATTTGAGTCAGATTTGACATTAAAATTGTTGAAAATTTAACTTTGCAATTTTATTCCTCTCTGATTAAAAACCAAATATTCAGCTTGAATATAAATTGCTCACAAATGATAAAGCTGCTTGACCAGTATACCATTATCAAAGTTGAAAGATAACTATATTTCTATAAAATCAAAGTGAAAATTAATAAGACAAATTGCTGAGAGAATTTACCTTTTTTAACAAAATTAAATCTCATGCAAGTGTATATGTTTGGCCACGTAAAGAGCTGACCTTATTTTATTAAATTCCCTTCTTAATATGGTTCATGTCCTTGATGCATGTAAGAATGGATATGCATAATACTTGAAAGTAATAGGACAGAATGCAGTTTATTTACAGAAACATACAAAAAAATTACAGTATCCATCATTTGTAAGAGGTTGATTAAAAAATTAATTAGAAGTTTCAGAAGTTTATTCTTGTTACTAGACATAAAGCATAAAAAAAAAGATTAGAGAAAATATGATTATTAATAGTGCTATAAGCCATTCTTGGCAGCTTTATTTGTAAGTGAGGTGTTTATTTCTGTGATAATTCTTGGTAGCTATTTCTCAAATCATGAGGCTGTAAACACATCATAAATACTATAAGGCAATTAACCATTAACTTATTACAGTGGCTAACAAGTAAATGAAGATAAATTGTATGAAAATCAAATACCAATGGTTTTACATTAACTTTTGTGTATTTTCATCACAGTGCCATCACTGAGTGTACAATAAGTTACACATTTGGACTCCTTTTTCAATTTGCTTCAATTATCCAGTACAGTAAATAACATCAAAATGAAAGTTTCTGCATAAAAGAATTATCAATCATACTTACGTGGTTTAAAGAATCTTTAAACCACTTGGTTTAGTTGTGTTGTTAATTGTAATAGATTGTCAACCATCATCCTTCTTCATGCAGCTTGAGCTTTTGACTTAGTACTGGGCCTGATAATGATTCATCAACAGCCTTGAATGACTTCACATTTACCAAGAGTAAAATGTTAGAAACCAGCCATTTGTGTATTGGAATGGTTGAGTTTATGGACAACAAAGGCTTGAATGAGGGTTTCAGGGTCAGATAAACTGAGACAGTGCTCTAGTTGAATGATATTATGGAGTGGCAATTTCTGGAGCACAAGTCATCAGTACTATTTTCAGAATGTTGCGGTTTAAAGAATCTTTAAACCACACAATATGTAGGAGTGTGTTGATCTTGTTTTTTGATTATTGGACATCTTTAACGATTTTCAGAACTCCTAAATGTGGTCAGCAAGCAGAGGAAGAAGTGATTGTAATGCAGATGTCATATCTGACCACAGAGGATACTTACAAGATAACTTCAATCTCTTTGCTTATTGGAACCATTGGCAGAGTTTTAGCTACAAGATTAAGCAAAGGGATAAGCATACAATGGTGGTGTTTGGATGGAAATGAGAATGAGAAAACCCAAATAGTTTCAGGTTGGAAACCAGGCAAGATTCCATCTATTTTCAAGTTTCACTAGGAAGGGATCAGAGGTCTGAATTAAATTCAGATACATCATTGAAATTGTTGAAAATTTATCTTTGCAATATTTAGTCATAGAATAGTATAGAATCTTCTATAATGTGGAAGTACGTCATTCGGCTCATCGAGTCCACACAGACCCTCGCAAAGCATCCCACCCAGACCCACCCTACTACCTTATCCCTATAACCCTGCATTTCCCATGGCTAATCCACCTAACGTACACAGCTTTGGACCATGGTGGGTGGACTGGAGCACCTGGAGGAAACCCATCCAGATATGGGGGAATGTGTAAACTCCAGATATTCTTGGGTCAGGATCTCGGACAGGATCAGACAACAGACATTTGTCCAAGAGTGGAATCAAAGCCAGTTGCTGATGCTGTGAGGCGGCAATACTAACCAATGAGCCACCGTGCCACCCAAAGATAATCCTGACTTGTTAAGAGGCCATATATATTTAGCTAGAATATAAAAAGTGCGCATTGTTTAAAAATGTAAAATGTATACCATCAAAGTTAAAGTACTATTTCTAATAAAGCAAAGTGATCTGTTTAAATATGAGACATTTATGAAGGAAATGTGAGAACTAGGCAACTGATTCTTATTTTAACCCAGCCCGTTGAAAGCCAGAGCTCAGCGGGCATTCTGTGATCTCACCAGGCAAATCATGTGACAGCAAAGTAAGGAGCCATCATTCATTGAAACAGGCAGGGAAACACTTAAACAGTGAAAGTGAACCATTGTGACTCCTCCAAGGTGAGATTTGGTGATCATAGTGCTTCTTTTAAGAGTTTGCTTTTACTGCTTGACAGCTGATTTCAAGCTTCTGTTGGATACCAAGTCACTTACCTTAGACCTCACCTTCAACTGCACTGTCTTGCTGTTAGCTTTCACCAGAACATGGGAGCAGCTCATTCAGTTCTACCCTACATCTCTGATGAGGAAGAAAAATATACAAACAAGAACAGCAATAGCACCAAAACAACAGGA